>NC_056737.1:1206305220-1206505220 GCF_019279795.1 Protopterus annectens
TGGATTTCTTTAAAAAAATGTTCTCCTCAATTTTATTTTCTCATTAGATTCCTCCTCTAACACCAACATTTTAAATGTATTCTCATTAGTAACTTCCACGTCCCCTAACCCCTTAATTTGACTTCTCCGCTTTACTTTCGCCATTTTCCTCCTCTTTCACTTCCACATCATTATTGACCCCTTTCTCCCATCCCTCACATTCCCACAACATCTACTTCTCTTTCTCTACACAACCAAACCAGAAATGTCACTTTTTCATATGTCCTTCACTCTGGTTTATAATTTTGTATAGTATGGTCTTTTTTTTCACCACATTGCTGACAATGACTTTTATTAAATTCATTAATTAAATGTAAATATTCCCCACAGAAAAAATAAAACATACTTTTGGCTGATCCCAATATCTTAACCCCACCATTTCTCGATATATACACAATACTAAGCAAAGGTATACTTCTACTATCTTCATTTTTTAGTATTACTTCACATTGCTAGCCATCATTCCAAACATTTCTATCATCTTTAGTCTTTCTAACAGTTTTAAATTCTTTTCAAAATTCATTCAAAAAGCATAACATGTCTTTCTTCGTATACATCATCAGTCCTGAATTGAATATTATCTTTTTTATATATTCGCATTTTGGTCTAGTCAATAAACACTCATTCCACAGACATTTATTTTTTCCTTTCTTTCACAAAACTCATAACATCTCCGCAATAAACCAATAGCCTCAAAAATTACATTATGGAACATTTCTCTACCCAAATAAATACACGATCACCCATCTATTTTAAATCCACCAGAATTGTAAAATGTTCTATAAAACAGCTGTCTAACAGAACCTTATTTAGATCTAAACTGTATTACCACTGTCCATTGTAAACTTTGCAATACACACCCACTCTTCTTCTCTTCCTCTGCAAACGCTGTATCATATGTTTTACTTGCCAACTGCAAGCCAACCTTTCTTTCACCTACAGTTCCAACACAGGCATTTCCATGCAAATCTACCTCCTAGAAAATCTTCTCCATCAAGTCACTCCAGAAAACAACATATTCCTCACCTCAACAGGATACCCTTTCTCTATTAAATTCATAAGTTTCTCTGTATCCAGCCCATCCAAGTGAATGTTGGTCACCTGAATTTCCTCATTACAAGCCACATCCTTGTTATTCAAAAAGAATAATGTCATATGCCACTCCATTATTCCCCTCATCTGCTTGTTTTTAAATATTTTATACACAAATCAAAATCTCCTTGTCCACTGCATTCAAACACTTTCTCTGTTGCCACCATCTTGTTTCCTCCATCCCAGCTGTCTATACACCGAAAATTAGGAATTTCTATAACAATGAGTAGGGGGTCCTTTATTATATACAAATAGTTGTACATACTTACAAATATATACAAAACAATACAAAAACATATTTACAGAAAAGTTATACATTAATTTCTTCAAAGTTTACATATCATATACTTATTGAGCACCACTCCTTGTTTCCATAAACACCACTTAACTTTTCAATAAACCAATTCTATCAAACATAATCTCATTTAATCTTTGATTCCAAATAACCAAATAATACAACACTTTTTTATCTAATCTTTTAACATATTATCTAACCCTTCATAATATCAATATGCAATCATATCTATATTCACTTGTTTATATTCTTGAAATTCACTCAAAATATTATTTTCCACTAATTTTTCCCATATTTTAAACTCTTTTACATGTCAAAAGATATTATCTGTAGTCTCTAATTTATTACAGAAAAGAAATACCCTTTCATATATTTTTATAAGGTATATTTGCTTTTACCATCAACCTATTAATTTGTTGTTGTTGTTGTGTCTTTCGGCTTTTCCCGGTTAGGGGTCGCCACAGCGGAACTCCGGTCCGCTAATGATTGGCAGTAGATTTTTACATGCTGAGTTGCCAGCCCTGACGCACAACCTTCAACGAAGGTATGCCCATTCACGCATGTCTCCACACAGAAGACACTCTAGCTGAGAATCGAACAGGATGTCTTACTGTGAGGCAACAATGCTACCGCAGCACCACCACCGCAGTAATTTGTAATCTCCATAAAATAATCCTCACATTTTTATGTACCAGGCATTTCTTTGCTTTATTGCATTAATTTTTTCTTCTGTCAAATGCTTCCATGGATTAACATAATTTTCTATCACTGTATTTTTATACCATAACCTCCTATTATTTCCCACATCTTCTGTATTTAGTTTCCACAATTTTATTTTTTATTTATAACTTTGTATTTTTTAATTTCTCCATACTCTTTCTCTCTTATTCAGTCTTAATAAATTTCATTCTCTGTTATATTTTTCTTAAGCAGTTTTGTTATAAAATCATTTTTATTTCCATTTATCCATTTTAACGCTCTGCACAGTAAACTACAGGATTTAATAAACCTAAACCTCTGCCATACCCATCCATATATAACATTCCTCTTTTAACTGGGTTCAACTTAGAAACTCAAATAAAGCTAAATATTAATTCTATAACTTGTTTTTCTACATCTCATGGTATCATATATACACTTACCATATATGCTCTTCTTCACATCCATATAAAATTTATTTTCTTTCTATAGAAAAGTCTATATTTACTCCATATATTACTCCAGTTGTCTTAATTCCTGTAAGATTTAATCCATTGTTCCTTAACTACCTTTATAGAGATGAATGTTATTCCCAAAACAGAAATTTCTTCTATTTTAAATTTAATTTCCCTTATCACTTCCTCTAAACCAAATCCTTTACTTTCCCTACTATTCAGTGACATTCCTATATTCTGTAAATAATCATGTGTCCTGAGAATTACTTGTTCCATCACTTTACTATTCTTAGTTACAAGGATCATATCATCTGCATATGACATAACTGGATATACAACACCTTCACATTGTATACACCTTGCCTCCCTCATATCTTTTTACTATGCAATTCATAACCATCACAAACAAAATACTACTCATTGAACAACCTTGTTTTAATCCTCTTTTCATTTCTATTTATTCGCTTAACCAACCATTTACCAAAACTTTTATTTTGCTATCTTTATATACTTACTTGATTACTTTCTGTAATTGTTTACTTAGATTACAACTTTCCAAAATCTTACACAATACATCAGGGTCTATTGTATCAAAAGCTTTATTTATACCACCTATTAATATAGTTTTTCTTTCCTTTCTTTTTATATCTACTACTTCCCTAAAATCATTAGTATTTCCTGACATCCTCCACCATTAATACTATATATACTATCCTCTAACACTTTATCTTATTTTCTAATCCTTTTGTGATATTTTCATAAATATCTTATAATCTGCATTATTCAATACAACTGGTCTCCAATTTCCCTCTTTTCTCCCTTTTTCCATATACATTTCATTATACTATTACATACTTGTGTAGAACAAATACCATCTTTTAATCACTCATTTAACAGAAACATTTCTTTTTGCCATAATTCCAAATTGTTACACATTAAATAACCTATTCCATCTGATCCTGCTACACAACCAACATTAACTTTCTTCATTACCAAATCAAATGCCATTACAGAAATCTGTTTATCAAATTCTCTATTTATATTTTAAGTAACTTGTTTAGCATTCCATTCATTTAATCTATTTAACTCTTGTTTATTTAAAGTCTTAACGAACTTCACTATAACTTCCATAATTTCATTTTGTTGCTTCACCACCCTTTCTCATCTCTCATCTCCCTCATTATACCTTCTTCTTTAACTTTTTACCTTCTTTTGAACTTTTTACTCAAATAAAGAGAAACTTCTTTTTTACCTAG
Source organism: Protopterus annectens (assembly GCF_019279795.1). Lineage (NCBI taxonomy): Eukaryota > Metazoa > Chordata > Ceratodontiformes > Protopteridae > Protopterus > Protopterus annectens. Next base: position 1,206,309,057 of record NC_056737.1, read on the forward strand.
CAAAATATATTTGCTTATACAATAATCCCTTTTTATTCCTTTTATATATCTCTGCCTCTTTTATAAAATAAACATTTTCATCTTTCTCCAAATTCTCTAATGTTTTATTTGTAATTTCTTATACTCCTTGTTTTTTTTTCTTTTCTTTTTGTCTTAATACATGTTCTTATTGTAAATAATCTGATTTATATTTTTCTTTAAATATGAACCACCATTCTGTCCAAAACAGTATAATAATCTCTCGTAGATAAATGATCTTTCCATAATTGGAGTATATTCTCCCTTACCTTTTTTATTCCAATTAATCCCATTATTTTTTTTAATTCCCTTGCCAATTTTAATATGCTCTTTATTTTCCTCAATGCATACCCACATAGCCATATGATCTGAAAATCCTGTCTGGAATGCTTCCTCTATCATGATCTTTATACTTTTAGAAACCACAAAATAGTCAATCTTTGAATTACCATTTACCCATATACATTTATGTATTTAAATTCCCTAAAATTAAATGAACACAATTCTTAATCTCTTTTATTATTCTTTTATCAGATCTATCTTTTCTTTATCTCTCAAATCACAATTAAAGTCCCCTGCTATTATAATGTCCATATTAACGATTAGGTAATCAAATATATATTTAAATAACTTTTCTCATTCTTTATAGGATACATGTTTGCATATTGCTGTAATTTGTCTCTCATCTAAAATCTACAAACTAGTTAGTTAATCTCTTTACTAAGAAAAATCTTCTTCTTCTTTCTTCTTTTTTAAAACACTCGGTCGCCATCGTCATATCATCTGTCCGTTCATAGAAATTCCTCTATTATATAATACCACTACCAGTGAACAGGTTTCTTCTTTTAATTTCCAAATTCCCATTCTATCCACATTCTCTCTATTTCTGTTTTTGCATAATTTTTAAAGATCTTCTGTCTACTTAATATCTTAAATACCTTATACCAATTACTATTTCATTCTTCACTTCTAACAACTCTTCTAATACTATTAATATTAATTCCATTAATTGTTCATTCTCACCTTCTTTTGTCAAATCTCACCTTCTACCCTCAAATAGTACTTTTGCTTTTATTAATTACTTATATATATATATATATATATATATATATATATATATAATATATATATATATATATATATATATATATATATAATTATAATCAAAACAATCACCTTCGGTTAAAAAAATAACAAAAAAAGCTATATTCCCTTGTGCCACAATAATGATGGGAAGCTAGCTTCATTCCTTGTGCATCATCTAATTTTATATGACTTACAAAAGTACATATTTATATTAATTCTTGAAACATTTTCTCCCATTGCTTTTTTCTTATGGTCATTTTACTCGAATACTATTCCTAATATATCTCTAACCTCTACATCAAACTGTACATCTTCTATGTTTCCCATCAATCCAAAACTTTTACTTTTGCTCTTGTTTATACATACACCAAATACCTTTAATAACTTAATTTTTTGATTTTTTTTCTTCTATCCATTATTTATTTTTATTAATTAACACTGCATACATATATATTAAGGATAACTACATTTAATAATTGACACCGCATATGTATATATTATGAGTAACAACATTCCCTCAGTTATATTATATCCTGCCATATTTGATACTCTATTCATATCATCTTTCTCTCATTTTTTCCATATAAATTATTCTCATGCATATCTGTTTATCTAGCATACATAGCTTTAGCCATTCATTTAATACCTCCACAAAAATACTTTTTGCCAGTTTTCCATATCATTGTACATGTGATATTCAATACCATCCAATCCTGTAGCTTTATTCAGATTAAGCTCTTTCAATATTTCATTTAGCGTTTTCACATTTATAAAAATCCACGGTAGTCCGAGTTACAATGAAGGCTGTCTTCCTTTTGATGGATATATATATACATAAATTCACATAGGGTGTGAATGTCAAATGACATATGCTTTTAAACGTTTTACAGTTTTTTTAACAATGAGTAGAGTTGAATATTTCTGTTCAATTTCATGAAGGATAGCTAGTCCACTTTATTTCAGTATATTGTTCAATTATTTTATTACTTAATTTCTTAATTGTTTTGTTGATTGGTTAAATTAATGTATAAAAGGCATTCAGTGTGTGGTGATATTTGATTCTGATGAGGTCTCCAGTTTCTGGAGATGAAAGCGCTAAATCCATTTGTCAATAAAGACGTTTTGTGATACCTTTGGATTACCTTTTGAGTTTCTGGACGTGGTGTTGGTGTTGGTGCATACGTTTCATTTTTTAGGAAGACAGCCTTCATTGTAACTCAGACTACCGTGGATTTTTATTGTTTTCACTTGTTTATGTTTTCACATTTATATTTTTCTCTACATTCTCATCGTTTTCTTTAATTTGTTTTTTAACTATCCATTTCTGCTTCACTTTTATTTACTAACATTTGTTGACTGGGAAAGTCCACAGGGTTGAAAGCCCATTTTCAGTGAAGACCAGGGGAGAAAAGCTCCAAATGCAAAATTAAAAGTATATAAGACAATATTTTTATATACAAGAATGCCCAAAGATTTCATAGAAGTTGGCAAAGAGTACAATACAATAAATGTAAAGTTTAATACATTTTTCAGTAAATAAGATTTTCAACATTTTAGTACATAGATAGATACTTGTATAGCGGTCCATTTTCTACCTTTTGTCTTAAAATGTTATGGTGCATGTCCAGACCCTGACCCCTTGTGGGATTATGAGATAACAAAATATAGAGTGATCAGATTCACAGGAGTAGAAGTATGACCTCAATTTATCTGACAGAGCTTACTGTGGTCTGTGGTTTTGTAAGCAGGGACATACTGGCTCATTAAGGAGGTAGTTTTTTTAAAGTGAGTTTAACTTTTTTAAGGATTTGATTTGTGTGATACAGGAGGGTAGGGTTTTCCATAGTTTACATATGGAGTGTGAGTATAGGCTCTGTCCAGCCCTTTTACTGGGTTTGGAGACTTTTAGGAGCTGTTTATTAGTGGATCAAAGGTTTCCGGTGGGGGTGTAGAGTTGTAGAACAGAAAGGAGAGAGTGGCATTTTTCTGTGTCATGTATTAGTTTATGGGTGAGTTGTTAGTTGTGTATAGTGAAGGAAATGGAATTTCAATTCCTTAATGGCTTGGCAGTGGTGAGTTTGATAAGATAGGCCAGTGGCGAATTTAGAAATTTTACAGTAACATGACTGCAGTTTGTTGCTCAGGGATGAATGTAAGTTAGTAAAAATAGGAGAGCTGTAGAGAAAGGATGAGATAAGGACAGTATTTGCCAATTTTATTTTGTGGTTTTATCCATATATGATTTCTGTCTATAGAGCCTGCATAGTTTATAGTGTGTGTTGTTATTGTGTTTAGAATATGTTGCTCAAAGGATAGTTTATCATCAATAGTAATTCCTAATAATTTTGCTGATTTTACTACATCAACTTTGGTACTGTTTTGGCAGTAAATTGTAAAATCGTGTGAAGGTGGCTTAGATGAAAACAGTAGTAGTTTAGATTTGTTTTTGGATTTAAAAGAAGCTGTGCTTCATCCAGCCAAGTTTCAATATTTATAAAGGCATTTTGTGTAATTTTTTTGAGGTTGGGGTAGTTGGAGGAGGATATAACAGTAGGGTCATCAGTGTATTGGATGATTGAGCTGTGAGCAGAGATAGTATGAAGATCATTTACAAAAATATTAAATAGCAGAGGTCCCAGAATAGACCCCTGTGGGACACTAGTTTTATTTACCATATATTTAGATTGTTTATTTTGCCATTTGACAGATTGTTGTCTGTTATTCAGACAGTTGGAGAACCAGGTAAGGGTGTGTTGGGAACAGCCTATTTTTGCAAATTTACAGATTAGTTTAGTATATTATACTGTGTTGAAAGCTGTGGACAGGTCAATCAAGAGTACATATGTAACTAGACCAGTGTCCAATGCCTTGTTTACACCAGTAAAAGATAACAGGGCTATTATAGTACTGCGTGCAGGACAAAAACTGTGTTGAGTAGGTCCAAGAAGATTATTATCACAGAGGTGTTTTAATAGCTGATTTTGTATACATTTTTCTAATATTTTGGATAATGAAGAGAGAACGGAAATAGGATGATAGTTAATTAGTGGTTAATAGATTAGAAATTAGTGGTTCTGCCTTTGTGCAAAGGGATTATTGTAGATTTTTTTCCAAATTTGAGGGATTGTAGACTCAGAGATTGATCTATTAGTTAGGATACTGACAGGGTAAGCTATTGCCTTGGCAATGAGTTTTAGATACTAGGGGGAGAGGATGTCAGCAGATAAGGAGCAAGGTTTTAGTTGGCTTAGTAACTTGGATACTAGGGAAGTGGGCATGGTTTTAGGGAGAAAATTGGAATTGCTGGAGTGTTGTTTTCTATTTCATTGATGACTGAGGGGTGTGTGCTGGGCTCTTGTTGGGTGGCAGCTGCCTTTTTGTTAGGAGTGTTGCCTGATTTGAGTGGAGGTTTGCTGACTAGTTTATCAATGCTTTCTATGAAATGGGAGTTAAAAATAAGGGTGATTTGCTGTGGGTCCAGGTCAGGAAAAGGGGATGGGTTTTCTGGTTTCCCAGGATTAAGGAGTGAAGAGACTGACTTACATTATTTTTTTGGGTTATTTCTAGAGGTAGATAATTGTTGTGTGAAGTAGTTTCTTTTATCATTTTAACTAATTGTTTTGATTTGTTACGAAGTTGTTTATAGTTAATTTAATTTGCTTGGGTTTTGTTTTCACGCCATTCTTTCCGGGCTTGGTCTCTGAAATGGAGTATTTGTTTAGTTGGTTTGGTAAGCCAAGGGGCATGGTTGAGTTTTTTCTTTTGTCTGTTTGTTTACAAAAGTATGATCTATACACTTTTTAATAACTTCAAGTATTCCGTCTTGTGTAATTATTTTTTCCTTTCATTAGTCATAGGCTTGTAGGCGGTTACTAGGCTAATGGCCCGGGGGCCCTTACAAGCCTAATCAAGAGTATATCCCTAGAAAAGAAACCTCAGTCAGTACCTGTCACCCCTGTCAATGAGGGACACAGGTGGAACCCCTGGGACAAATTTGTGCTTTCCCATCCACTCATCAAGGTTGAGCTTGAAGAGGGTCAGCAACATCTTATTCTTTAATTTCCTTATTATTTCTTTATTATCTTTTACTAATTTATTCAAATAATGTGCCACCTCTTCTTTTCTTCCATCCTTGTAAAAATATCTTTGTTTATATAACAATATCCTAATCTTCTCCTGAATTATATCACATAGGTTCATAGGTTCACAGGTAGGTACTAGGCTATTGGCCCAAGGGCCTACGTAAGCCTAGCCAACAAGGTTCCCTGGCTTACGCCACCCAAGAAAGTTATTTTCCTGTGCCACTGTCAAGCAGAGACACAGAAGTGATCCCCGGGGTGTATTTCCTATTTCCCATCCACTCATCAAGATTTTTCTTGAAGAGTGCTAATGAAGAACTTTGCTTGACATAGATGGGTAGCCTGTTCCAGAGTATGGGAAGTCTCTGGGATAGGAATCTATCCCTCCAGCATGTCCTGTTTATTGTGGTGACAAGGTTTAAGTCCCTAGAGCATGTAGCTCGGAGGGATTGGGATTTCTTTAGGTGTAGCATGTCCAGCAGCTCTGGGTTTGACACAGCTTTATATGTTAGGCAGAGATCACCTCAGAGTAGGCGATATGCTACGGAGTAAAGCTGGAATTGTTTGAGACGGTCAGTGTAGGGCAGTTGTTTGAATCCAGTAATCCTCTTTGTGAGGTACTTCTGTGGTTCCAGCTGCTGCAGATGTCTTGTGAGGTACATTCCAAAAGGGGCGTTGTACTCTATAATGAGTCTAATGAGTGTCGATTAGAGGGAAATGGTGACCTTTTTTTTCCTGGATGAGAACCCTTTTATGATGAGGTGTTCCACATAGAAGGACTTCCTGACTACTGTGGTGATGTGACTATCAAAGGAGAGACTACTGTCCACCTGGGTCCCAAGGTCTCTTATCACGCATTCAGTGTTAATTAGATTGCTGCCTATGTGGTACTTCATGGGTACAGAGTTTTTACCAAAGGGGATGACACTGCACTTTTTGGCATTGAGCTTGAGGCCATGGCTCTGACACCAGGCATCTGTCTCAGAGAGGCCCTTCTGTAGGATGTTCACATCATTTGGGGACTTGACTATGGCTCCTAGTTTGCAGTCATCTGCGAACTTTGTTAGCCAGAGGCCTTCTGTGTTAGCCTGTACTTCAGAGAAGTAGATACCAAACAGGAGCGGTCCCAGGACGGAACCCTGTGGTACTCCACTTGTCACTGGTTTGAGGTCAGATTTGGAGTCTGCAACTTTTACAGTGTGGGTTCTGTCAGTGAGCCAGTTGGCAACCCATCTTGTGACATAAGGATTTATGCCTGGTTTATTGAGTTTAGCTATAACTCCAGAATGGGGGATGGTGTCAAAAGCCTTGGCAAGGTCAAGATAGGCTGTGTGAACCACCTTACCCTCATCTACGGCTTTGGTGGCTACCTCAAAGAAGTTGATCAGGTTCAGGAGGCATGATCTGCCTTTCACAAACCCGAACTGGGTGGGATCCAGAGTTTGGAGGTTACCAATGTCTTTGTTTATGAGTCCCATGATGATACGTTCCATGGCCTTGCAGACCAGGCTCGTCAGGGCTAATAGGTTCATAGGTTCATAGGTTCATACTAGGCTATCTGCCCTGGGGCAATTATAAGCCTAGCCAGATTCTGTATGGCTTACGCCACCCCTTGATTTGAGTATACTGTGCCCTTTTTAAGGTTTAGTTTACTGTGCCTCTGTCTAATAGTGACACGGGAGTAATCCCTGGGACAAACCTGATCCCCATCCACCTATCGAGATTCTTCTTGAAGAGATTCAGTGAGGTGCTCTGCCTCACATGAACTGGAATTCTATTCCAGAGTGAAGGGAGCCTCTGGGTTATGAACCTGTCCCTCCAGCAAGTCCTATTTATTTCTGTGCTGAGGTTCAAGTCCCTCGAGCATGTGGCTCTAAGGGATTTAGATTTACTGAGGTGGAGCATGCCCATTAATTCTGGATTTGACATAGCTTTGTATGTCAGGCATAGATCGCCTCGAAGTAGGCGGTATGCAACTGAGTAGAGCTGGAGTGTTTTAAGTGAGCAGCATATGGCATCTGTTTGAGACCCTTGATCCTCTTGGTGAGATACTTTTGGGGTCTTTCTAATTGCCGCAGGTGTCGGGTAAGGTACATCCCAAAAGGGGCATTGTATTCTATGATGGGCCTGATGAGGGATGAATAAAGGCACGATTACCTCTCTTGATCTAGATGTGAAACCCTTCGTGATGAGGTGGGCTATGTAGAAGGTCTTTCTAACAACTTTGGCAATGTGGTTTCAAAGGAGAGATTGCTATCAACTTGGGTCCCCAGGTCCTAATAACTTTCTCTGTACTTAATGGGTTTCCGCCTATGTGGTAATTTTGGGCACATTGTTTTGCCAAAGGGTATGACTATACATTTTTTGGCATTTAGCTTTAAACCATGGTGCTGGCACCAGTTATCTGTCTCTGTGAGACCTTTTTGAAGGATGTTTGTGTCAGCTGGAGAGTCGATTATGGCACCCAGTTTGCAGTAGTCTGCGAACTTGGTGAGCCATAGTCCTCCCACATTTGCCTGTACCTCGGAAAAGTATATACCGAACAAGAGTGGTCCCAGGACAGAACCCTGTGGGACGCCACTTGTGACCGGTTTCGAGTCTGACATGACTCCAGCAACTCTCACTCTGTGGGTTCTGTCTTTGAGCCAGTTTCCGACCCATCTTGTGTCATAGGGGTTTATATTTAAGCTGGATAGCTTATCTATAATGCCCGAGTGGGGTATTGTGTCAAATGCCTTTGCAAGGTCCAGATAGGCTGTGTGGACTACCTTCCCTTCATCTATGGCTTTGGTGACTGTTTCGAAGAAGTCAACCAGGTTCAAAAGGCAGGATCTGCCCTTGACAAAGCTGAACTGGGTAGGATCTAGTGTCTGTAGGTCCCCAATGTCTTTGTTTATGAGCTCCATGATGATCCTCTCCATAGCCTTGCAGACTAAGCTAGTCAGGCTTATGGGGCGATAGTTTCCAGGGCCCGTAGAGGCTCCACCTTTATGGAGTGGGACCACTGTTGCTGTACGCCATTCTGTGGGCACATATCCTGTAGTGAGGCTGAGACTGTATAGCTGTTTTATTTGAGGGATTAGTTCCTCTTGGAGTTCATGTAGGACGCAACCTGGGACGCCATCTAGTCCCATGGAAGCAGTGTTTTTTGCTTTGGAGAGGGCAGCCTTCACCTGAGCATCAGAGATGTTTGGGAGGCAGCCCTCTGCCAGGATAGATACTTGCTCTTTTGGGGGGGAGAAGTTTGCACTGAACCTGTCTGCCAGGATATTGGCGATGTCTGTGGGTTCAGTGTATTTTTTGTCATTTAGAATCAACTCAGAACAAGTTTGGGAGCTGCATCCCAGGTTCCTAACATAACTGAAAAAAGCCTTATGATTGTCTTTGGTGTCCTGTGCAATTTTTCTCTCGAAGCTGGCCTTGGAGGATTTTATGAGGGATCGTAATTTTTTCCTAGTACTGATCAGAGATGCCTTCCCTATCAGGGATTTTGCTCTATCATGTAGTAGCTTCCTCCTTCTGTTGTACAGTTTATTTATGGCAGGGGTCCCTCCAGACTGGACACCTGCCTTTGGCTGATTGGGTCTTGGTTTTGTTTGGGATAGCATGATCCATGCATTCCTGGAGATGTCCGTAGAATGCGTTTATATAGGATTCTGCAGTTTGGGCCGTAGTTTCCACTGGCCCTGGGGCCTTGAAGGATTCCACTTGGTTTTGAGAAGTGAGAAGTTCGCTTTGAGAAGTTTTTCACTGTGGTTTTCTGGGCTGGGGTGGGGTCGGGATGTGGACATCCAGTGAAATTAATTTATGGTCTGATCTTACCAATGAGGGATATACTTCTGGTGTGGAGCATAGAGTCCCCATGTTGGTAATGATCAGGTCTAGTATGTTGTCCCCTCTTGTGGGAGTGGTGACTAGTTGTTCCATAGCATTTGAGTTTATAATTTCCAGGAACCTTTGGGCTAAGGTGCTGGGGCTTGAGTAGTGCTCCCAGTCAATGTTTGGGTAGTTGAAGTCGCCCAATATAATGGTGTTCAGAGAGATCTTCATGTTCTCCAATGTTTTCAGGAAGCCGAGTGGGATTCCTGACTTTGAGAGGGTGGTCTGTAGGATGCTATAAACTGAAAAGCAGTCTTGCCCACTGTTAGTTGCACATGGATGGTCTCCGATACTTCGTGCAATGCCACTAACCTGGAGGTGTGGATATCCTTGATAAATATGGAAACTCCCCCTCTATTTGTGGTTCGGTCCGGGTTTTGGGGCCGAAAAGCATGATATGAGGTATAGCCTGGTAGTGCTGGGGTGCTCTCTGGAGCCTTGAACTAGGTTTCTGTCACTGCACAGATATCAATGTTCTCCACACTGAGGAGAGCTTCGAAAGTGCATCTTGAGGTTAAGACTTCTGGTGTTAAGCAGCATTACCCTTAGTTTCTTGTTCCTTGTGCTGTCTATGGGGGTGGGTTTGACTTTTGAGCCTTGCCTAAAAAAGGCACTATGGGGGTGGCAAGAGCCTTTGCCAATATCCGAAAGCCCAGTGGTGACAGGTGCAAGCCTTCCCTAGCGAAGCAACGTGGCTTGTCAAGCATGGACACTGGATCCCCTTTGAATGACACCAAAATTTTAGCCAATTGTTAAAATCGATCATTTTGTCTTTGTACTGTGGCATCATTCTAGGTGAGGGTAAGATGATGCTCAAGGTCAGGGTCATACCAGCCTGGGCTACATGATCAGAGAGCCCCTCTATGTCTCTTTTCATGTAGTCCAGGGAGGTACGTCTCAGGTCATTCACACCAGCATGTACAATGACTGAGTCATATTTGTATTTGCTTTGGAGTGACCTGAGTGCTTAGATTATGATGTGGCGGATCCTAGCACCTGACAGGCAGCTCACCGTGACCTTCTCTTTATTCAGCCTGGTGAGCTGGACATCAGTGTGTCTGACAATAGAGTCACCTATTACAAGAGTATCAGGTGTGTTATCCAGCCTTAAGGGCTGTGGCTGCTTGGCACACTGACTTTGTGGGCTATGTGTTGTGCGTGTTTTGTTTTGAGGTAGCGTTTGCTTGGATGTCTGCTTTGGAGATCTCTGTTGCTTAGGTAGATTTTTATTTAGAGCCTCCGAGTATGTTTTTGTGTATTTATGTGTTTGGTTCGCTGATGTGGTGGGACTATGTGATACTGGAATTGTGTTATGTGAGGTTACCTTCTCCTCCTGACTGGTTACACCAGTTTTGAGATGAGAGAGCCCAGCCTCCAGTTTGGCTAAATAGTTGCATCTCTCACATATATTTGAACCTGTTTGGAGGAGGAGAGGGTTGTTCGTGTACATGAGACAGTTGTAACATTGCCTCAAAATTCCCAGATTCACCAGCTGGACTGGAGAGGAAACCATTGACTGACCTTTGGACATGCTAGAGTAATATAGGGAAACTGAATTTAAGACGGACCAATAGAGGACAGGGTAATCGTAGAGAGTATAAGAGTAAGTAGTGCTTATGGTTTAATAGTGCTAACTTGTAGGATTACTTAATTGGACCAGTGAAGGGTGTGTGAACCACCTTACCCTATAGTTCCCGGGATCAGTAGTGGCTCCCCCTTTGTGGAGTGGGATAACTGTTGCTGTGCGCCATTCAGTGGGCACAAAGCCTGATGCGAGGCTATTATTGAACATGGTGCTTATTCCTTTTCTTTCTTATAAAAAACTGTCTTATCCTTCAATATTTCTTAAACACTTCCTGACTCAACTGCTTATATTTTAATTTATCAGTTCTTCTCTTTTCATCTTGACATTCTACAAACACGTTTTTAATTTTTCTTTAACGTTTATCCACCAACTTGTCCAATTTTCATAAAAAAAAATATATCTGCGTCTGTTGTCAGAATCCCCCAATGTTTCTTAATAATGTCTGTAATGATATTTCTCAGAGAGGGTGGTTGAACAAGTTTCTGTGGATGATCATGTTAACACTAGGGAGGTGAGGATCCTGCTATTTTATACCACTGATGTTAATGTCACTACAGACATTAGACAGATTATAGGTGACATACCAATTTTTTTATATAAAAATAAACTTACTCTTAAAGGATGCTCTGATATCCAAATGTTTCTGTGGCATCTGGCGGTGACCTTAATGGATTAGTTATAAGTCCATGTGGACAATGCAATTTCTGTGAGAGTATAAATAACACCAGCTTTTTTATACATCCGCTCACTGGACATAAACATGTGTTTAGCACTAAGGCTAACTGCTGTATTTAGCACAGTGCACATCCTGTCATTCTATGTAGGGAAGACCGACGGGATGCTGATAGACAGAATCAGAGAGTATCTTTACCACATTAGGATTGGCTCAGAAAACAGTGCACTGTCCAAACATGTTTTACAGGAGGGTAGTTTACATATATTTAAATTTTTAGTTATTGAAGTGGTTTTACCTAACAAACGTGGTGGTTATATTAGGAATGATACAGAAAGCAGAAAGAGCAGACTGTGGACTAGGTCTCAATGACAACGTCCCATTGAAACCATTACTGAAATCAAGAGCCCTGCGAGTTAGGTAATTCCCTCTGCAATACATTGAGCATTTTTATTACGTTTACTATTATGCCGGTTTCCTCAAAGCTGTTTCTCTGATGCTGTATTGGTTTTGGCATGTTTTTACAGTATATGGTTTTAATGTTTACTGTTTCTTTAACGTGTACTGCCTCAATGGAAGAACTCATTTCATTATTTAATTGATCTCCCTATGTGATTGGCTTTGTATAATTATACAAGTAGATGAAGGGCAAGCCTGTGTGTTTTTATAGTTTGACAAAGCCCTATGGCGAAAGGGCTTACATGTTTCTGAAGTACTGAAAGTCTTTTGGGTCAATAAAACAGCTTTATTTTATGCTTTGGTCATTTTTACATGCTCCTCGTTACCTGGGATTGTTCTGCTGCTATTTTGTCTTATTTTACACTAGAATACTTTTATTCAGCAGAACATTTACTCTCTTGGGACTTTTCTTGGTTTGCTTCTCATATAGATATATATATCTATATATATATCTATATATCTATCTATATATATATATATATATATATATATATATATATATATATACATACATATATATATATATATATATATATATATATATATATGGTTTCACTTCATAATCTCGAAATGCTGAAATCTCGAATTTCAGCATTTCAAAACTATGAAGCTAAACCATTCACAAAACCGAAACCCACAATCACAAACATACATACACCATACACCACATAACACACAGACCATTCCACCCACAGCACACAAACCACACACCCCTACACTACATATACACCCCCCTACGTATAAATACCAACTCCGAGATCACACATAACGAAAAAAAAAACCTCACTCCATGGCATTCTACACTCACTCACACACAAATGCACATCACACATACACAAACAACAACAAATCCAACACTTACACCTCCCTACCCTTACCCACACATACAGCATACAAAACGCACACAAACACACACTCACCTGTCATTTTAGGCACCATAACACTATACGCGATGCACCGGAAATGCATAACCGTGGATTCGAGATATTAGAATTCACTGTTATGCACTTTCGGCATTCTGCATTTTCAGCCTCATGGTCTCGGAATGCTGAAATTCGAGATTTCAGCATTTCGAGATTATGAAGTAAAACTATATATACATATATATATATATATATATATATGTGTGTGTGTGTGTATGACACACACACACACACACACACACACACACACACACACACACACACACACACACACACACACACATATGATACATATAAGAGCTCTTACAATAAGCACTACTCCCAAATTCCCAAATGTTTTGTCCGCACACTTTGGTCAGAAAAACAGATGGTCTACAGGTATGTAAGACAGACATTCCCAGGGGTTGGGGAATTTGCACCTTCCCTAGCGACTGCACGATCTTGGAGTTAGTATATATAATCAGCAGGGGGGTGGGGGTACAGGGGAGTCTTTCTCCTCTGCAAAAAACACTGTTTGAAAATTTATGTGCACTGAAGTTATGCTTGAAGCATGCATGCTGAGCTGTCAGCATTGTGAATGTCAGTTTTTACACATCATTTGTAACAACAACGTTTGGGATTTTTGGTGAATTTAAGTGGACCCATGTATGCACATACATACATACATATACAAAATGTTTAATCTATCTATCTATATAGATATATAAACACACACACACACTCACATGAGCATGCATACAGTTGATATATGTATATATGCGTTTCAAAACTAATTTTATATTTAATGGACAGTTCCTAACTCTACATACTTCACTCACAGCCTTGAACAGACATTATTAACATATTTTCAAACATAAGCCATTACAAAGAAACTACAGTAAACACATCTGAAAATGTTGAATGTCTTTACAGACACCAAAGTAGATAAACTGACAAGAAAGAGTAAACTGGTCAGTTATTTTAGTAGTTGAGCTACCACACAGAAGGATATACTGCAACCAGTAGTAAAGAAACTTAAAATTCAACTGAGCTGACAAGTACCACAAAAGACATACCAGGAAAGTTAAGACTGTAAACACATGAGAAGCTCAGTTTTATGTAATTGAATTGGTCTATGTTTAAATGTTGAGTGAAACTTTCATTGAATGGCTAAACATCAAACCCTAGTCATTGAACGTTCTTCCATCCGAACGTTCATTTCAGAGAACGTATGAGATGGGGAACGTAACTACTTAAGTCAACACTTCCCCATCTCATACACAGCAATATTTCAACCCCACCCAGGTAGAGGGCTTTGCCCCCCCCCCAACTATATATACTAACTCCAAGATCGCACTACAGTGGGAAAAAGGGCTTTGAAATTCTGCGGTGTGTGACATGGAAGTGTTGGCCAACTAGTCACTTTCCCCATCTCACACGTTCACTGAAATGAACAGTCAATGGATAGGGTTTTAAGTTTAGCTCTTCAATGAAAGTTTCATTCGACAGTTAAACATAGATCCATAAACTAATTCATCAATCAAGCCTGACCGTAAAGTAAAATACATATTACAGCAGTGTCAGTGTGCAATGACCTCGGCAAGGAAATAGTTAGCAGTAATTCATGCTTGTGTTTGGGTGATTAATAGTTATCTTTAAATAATATGGAAGCACAGTTTATTCCGAAGTATAAACACATTTTCTGAGTTTTATATAGATATGTCACTACAGCATTTGATTAAGTAATGGATACAGATGAAAGTTGTTTTAATCTTTTTGAATTATTTTTTTCTTGTGTCTACTAAAATTATTATACTTTATGTAATTATACTTTATGTAAGAAAATGTTCTAATTCTATACAATTTTCATATAAGAAGATGGAGTGTGCAAGTACTACTTGTCATATCATGTATTTGTGTTTTACTTTAAATGGAGTGTATGAGTTTAATGATTACGCTAAAGGAGTTTGCAGCCAAACCATTATGGAAGAATAAGGCAGCTTTTTAAATTCCAGCAATAAAGACTCACTGCACAATCCACATGTCCGGTTCTTATCACTGATAATGAGAATGGATTCCATCCCAAAGACTTAAATAAAAAAGTAAGTGACACGAGAACTGTCCTATGAGCACTGGTGCCAAAACTGACACTGACCCATCAATGCTGGGGACATGTGCCTTATCCAATTAAGTTGGCACCAAGGCCACAGGCAGAGAAGTAACACTGGAGTTGATGAAATAGCTATTACTGGATCTGAGGACAAGAACTGAGGAAGAGCCACCATCTCTGAAGCAAACAGGAGCCAGTGCTGGAGAGACAGGAATAATAGAACAGTCAGGAAGGTTTCCTGGCTACCATAAAAACTGAGGGGGGGGGGGGGGGTAGAACATGCCCAATCTCATCTGACCCTTCACAACAGCCTTTACAATTTTCTGCCTGTACAGATTTAGGGTACCAGGGAGACTGTGGAGAGACCTGAACAAATGCCTAAACACAGAAGAGCAACGTAAGTATCTAGATAACTCCTCTTCTAAGGAGAAGCAGCTCAGCCATTTTCTTGGCTGAGAATCCTGCACTGCGCAGATTTCTAACTGTGAAAACTCAATCCCAAAGACTGTTCTGGATAGTGGTCTGGACTTAGGTTGAGAAATCTTGGCAATGAACACCTTAACATGGAAGGAAAGACCTGCGATATACGTTGGAGTGACACTCCATGCTTTCCTTGCTTTTCTTATCCCACTTGTACGTCTTGTAATCTGTAGATGACTCACTCAGCAGCAGTCCATCAATTTACTTCTTTCCAGCAGCATCCTAGATCCAAACACCTTACATATCTCAGAATGTACATTTGCAAGTGCTGCTGGTGTAGAAGGAAAACCCTGACTACAGGCCAAGCAACCAGGGTTCGACTAGTGTCTCAGATCAGGATGGCGCTGTCATGAATGATACTAGGGCTCACCCTGAAAGCTAGAGAGGAGCCAAGTCTGCCGCGTTCACTGCCACTAACATTTGAAAGAGAAGTGGTGACACAAAGGGATGGCCTGGGGGGCAGTCATTAGGTTCATCAAGCCACCAAACTGTAGTAACGTTCAGAGCGAGTGCGTGGAAGCACACCCTAACAAAGCAGACAGTGACAAAGCTCATCTTGTCCCACCGCCCAGAGTGTGAGGTTAGATCATTCCGATAGTGCTATTATTTCCAGGATGTTGGTAAGAGCAAAAAACACACTCATGGCTGTTTGAATCATGGCCTCCCTTGTTAAGCTCAGATCTCGGCTGAATTCTTGGAGCAGACAAATAAATGGGTTCTTTCAATTGACTGGATGGCTAGTAGGCAATTTGAGGGTTGGCAGTGCAATAAAAAAAAAAACACAGAAAAAATACTTAACTTTTTACATCCAAATGTTCACCCCCCCACCCCCACCCCCACCCGGCAAACCACTAATATGGCCATTTTGTCTTTGGGTGAATTTTATTCCCTCTCTTGAGCAGTCCCTACAATTTGATGTTCTCCTTTTATCCATAATAATAAACAGTGTGAAACCTCTAACTGCAGTAGCAACGACAACAAGACCTCAACGGAAGTCATAGCCTCAGCAAGTTTATTCAGCAACAGGTAAAGCAAACCTTCTTAACTTATAACCACAACAACTCCAATAATAAAGTGATAAAATCAATAGCCTATGTGGTAGGGACCAATGCAGGACTAAAACCTACCACCTAACTACCTGAATCAATTTCATCTGCTACCAAATAGTCCAAAAAGGAAAGATCTAACCTTTATGTGAAGACATTTTGGATGCAGTCACTCACATACACAATCTAAGTAGAAAACTAAAAGCCTAGAGTCACATTGTGAGTGGTGAACATGGCAAATAAGATCCAGAGATGCAGGGAGAAGGGGATGCTGTGCATTATGGAAGCAGGAGAGGACTGGCAGCCTAAGGAAACTTAGATGGAGAGTGCTTAGTGTCTAATGGTTGCCCATAATAAAATCCAGAGATGAAGGGATAGGGAAGTGCAGTGCATTATGGGAGCAGGACAGGACTTGTGGCCTGGGAAGGTTTATTAGAGTGGTTATTGTCCAATGCTCTCCCATCCCACTGTTACTGTAGTAATAAGAGAAGACACACACACACATATGGAATATGTCTGGACATGGAGTGTGATTAATGAAACAGCTTTTACTGTAGGTTTAGGAAAAGTGTTTCGTGACAAGTGGCAAAGTCAATAATATGACTCATCTTTTACTAAAAGTTAAGACCACAGTGTAGCTGTCACTTTGTTGACTGATACTGTCCAACCACAATCCTGCACCACAGTGTTTTAAAATGTATTTGAGAGAACACAACAATCATAAGACCCACCCTTAAACATCTGAATATATCCCTGTCCTCAAATATATGAAACCTTGGGAAGGCCAAACTTAGAAATGCAGATTTGCATCACACTTAGCCAGGACCCTTGCGTTGAGTGCTCTACGGAAAATTCAGCACACTGTCAGAAAAGAGATAAACATACCCGATTGTACGCTCTCACTTTGGCCAATGACCTGGCTTGCAAGGCTGAATGTAAGGACACTTTAGAATGGCCAATCAATGGGATGCTCCTTTGAACCAATCTACACTTCTCGTTCACATAATCTTTTGCATAACAAAACTTCTCCTTCCACCTACTCATAATCTATCCGCGACTCCACTCATTTATCCTATCACTGTTATTTAAACAACAAGCAGTTGTAACTATCACACAGACACCTCACTTCCTAAATGAAATCTGTTTTTATTTATTGAAAATAATGTATATTACAATTGTATATACTTTCCTAATCTTTGTTAGCTGATAATGGTATATTACATGTACTTTTATTATGCTACTATTAGATCACTAAATGTAATTTTGTTTTTCTTCTTATTTATTGGCTAAGATTAAAACTGGACAGTTGTGTTCAGTGCTCTATCCCAGTAAATTATTTTTAAATAAAATAAAGTCATACAACATAGAATAAAATAAAATAAAATAAAAAAAAGATGTAAAAACTAGCATTCACACAGTTTGCATGTAAGACATGTATGTCTCTTATCAGTAATTGTTGCTGCTGGTCACTATTTTTGTAGTACTGTATCTACAGTGAGTTTCAGCTCTGCTCAGTTTTCCCATACAGCTATATGCAGATTGATCAGCCTTTGTTTCTTGCAAACCAGTGGCACAGAAACAATAGCCATCAATTAACTTTTTTGCTCAAAGAGCATCTATCACCTGGGAGCGGTTGAATTTATACAGCTGCTGTTTACACTGTACACTTGGCTACTCCTTTCAGTCTTAATGTGCCTGTGATACTGTTCATTGGCTACAGTTGAAAAAAGGGTTTGGACATCCCTGTACTTCTTTACAGGCAAACAATCACAGTAAACACTACATTTAACAGTTATGCAACAATCTCGTGACCTAAAAAAATATATTAATGGCACTGCATGTGATGCCAAGCAAAGTGAAAGAACACAACCCGTGATAAGCTGCTTTAAGTTATGAAGCAAAGAACACAACCCGTGATAAGCTGCTTTACGCTATGGAGCAATTATTGCAGAGAAACATATCATTATTATACTGTGATTGAGAACAAAATGTTTAAAAGACTTATTTCTTCTGGCCTATGGCATGCTTCAATAGGTCAATGCAGTCATGTGTTTTTTTAAGGTCATTGGTCAAACATCTACATTCCTAAGTTAATGTTAAGTGGAAACTAAAGTGCTTTGTGAGGACCTGCTGCCTGGCCAAAAAACAGCACAGTAATGTTTATTTTTTTATTGAACTTGACTAAGAGTTATACTTGCAGTTCTCATGCTGTTTAAACAAACTGACACACTACTGAAAAAGCTAAGTGCCAGAAAACATGTTTAAATGTGCCCCATTCCGTTTCATACTGTTTTCCTTTCTTTTTGCTATGGAAACAATGTTTTATGGCATTATAAAACTATAAAAGAGCATTCAGAGGGCAGCTGCACTATGTATAAAAAGGAGTATGATTTTACAACTAATGCATAAGGTTACTATACCATGACAAAACTGCAGAAGAACACATGCCCTGTATGGGAAAAGGCCGCCTTCTGTCATTTTTAATAAAAATTGTTAAAAAGCTGTTTAGCAGACAGTACTGTGGTTGTGCATTTTGAGAAAAATAAAAGTTACATTAAACCTTGCACAAGTGCAAAGGTCGCAGAAAATGAATTTGTACCTATAATGACTACACACTCTGGTTTCTGGCTTCCTTAAGAAACATTTCATTTGACAGATGTAGGAAAAACCTTAGTGTAAATAGCTTACTCTCAATGCATCTTTAATGAAAAAATAGCTAACCTAACCAAACATTTTGGGTGGGTTCCGGCTTGTAGATCGCGAGACAAATGCCCGTGAGCTACATCGCCGAAACTAGAAGGCCGCAGCACTGCTAGACTGTAGAGCGGTGCTGCTAAACGAAAGACCCACTGCGGTAGCCTATGGCGTTAGGAAAACCGACAAACGCAGATGGCCCCTAAAGTGTAAACGCAGGCTGTCAAGTGACAGTGTACACAACCAGCAACGGGAAACCAATTGAAAAGACAAACAACACATCGGTAGTGCCACACAAGTGCAGCAAACATACACACAACAGTATCACTTACCTCCACAGCCCCTGTTGAACACAAAAACACAGCAAATGGTCCCAAAAGAAGCAGGAAGTAAAATCCACATTACGAAACATACAACACAGCACAACTAATCCTGAGAACTGGTGCATACAACACTAAGTCATGTGTCAGGCTAAGACCTTAAAGGGATATACACTTTAGTTGCAGACTCCATACCCCATACACAGTACAGCCTAATGAAACACCAGTCTGTGCACTTGGAGGAATCATGTCACAGCAGGAGGGCTTTAGCATAGGACCACCTCACATGAGAGGCATGCCTGCAACAAACAGTACCTGTCCTGGTAGAGCCCCTGAGTGCAGTGTTAGGTGGGAACATGCCAACCTGGTCAAGCATGGACTGCTAACCCAGTAGCAGGACATACAGTAGCATTAACCCACCACCCACACCATGGTAGTGTATGTCCTGCAGGTGTAACCAAACCCATCCATTTGTCCCTGCAATAGGGGTATATACAAGTACGCAGTCCCATGAAGGCAGACAAGGGTGCAACACACAGGTACCTCCCTATGTAACTTCTGCCACTGAAACTGAGACTGGGCCCAACACCCTGATTGGCCAGCAGCAACAACTGGGAGTTAAAGGGGGCTGGTGCAGTACAGTGAGAATCTGTGCTGCAACTAGTCTTTGTAGACACCTACCAGAGTACAAGCATATGACAACACCAGGGTTGTGTTAACTGCAAACAGTGACACTATAGCGGAGAGGCAGTCAGAGACGGGTGTAGTGCACACAGCTGTACAGGGCCACTGTGGCAGACAGTGCTACTACACATGGTACAAGACAAGGTGATGTACAGCGAGTAACCCACCGTCTGGAAGGGACGTGCTCCAAGGCTGGTTGTATATCCCATTCCCAGCTAGCCTGGCTGAAATGGATACTGAGAGGCCATCAACAAGTGCTGCTACCATGCTGGAATCTATGTATCTGTAAAGCCCCAGTCTGCTTGGCAACAGATACACCACAGTGCCCAGCCAATGTGGTAAACCAATGCTAGTGGTTGAGGGGTACCTCTACCATATGGAACGTGAAGCACCACCAAACGGTACTGGGCATGTATCAAGTGGAGAGTAAAGGCATGCAGAGGACGTGCCATCACTGTACGCAGGGACGTCGGGAGGCATACGCACTGTACTGATTTCAGTACAAATATTTTAGAATGGGGGTAGCTTTTTTGAAAAAAATAAATATACGTATTTAAAGTGTGTTGGCTCCTTTAAGGAGCATACCAGCCAGTCGGAAGTGAGCTTACATCATGTCCGGCTGGCTGGTTGCGAGCGGGAAACAGTGAATGAAGTAAGTGTAATGTAATGGTGGATTATCATGTGTGTGTTACTTGGAATTCAAGCAAGCAATGGATTCGCGAGCGGGAAACAATGATGTGAGTAATGGATTCGCGAGCTGTAATGGATTATCATGTGAGTTACTTGGAAGGCAAGCAATGGATTCATGACTGAAGTAAGTGTAATGGATTATCGTGGGCAAGCAATGGAGTGTGTGCAATTGAAGTAAGTGTAATGGAGTATCATGGGCAAGCAATTGAGTGTGTGCAATTGAAGTAAGTGTAATGGATTATCGTGGGCAAGCAATGGAGTATGTGCAATTGAAGTAAGTGTAATGGAGTATCGTGGGCAAGCAATGGGGTGGGTGTGTGTGTGTGTGTGTGTATCATGGGCAAGCAATGGAGTGTGTGCAATTGAAGTAAGTGTAATGGAGTATCATGGGCAAGCAATGGAGTGTGTGCAATTGAAGCAAGTGTAATGGATTATCGTGGGCAAGCAATGGAGTGTGTGCAATTGAAGTAAGTGTAATGGAGTATCGTGGGCAAGCAATGGGGTGTGTGTGTGTGTGTGTGTGTGTGTGTGTGTGTGTGTGTGTGTGTGTGTGTGTGTGTGTATCATGGGCAAGCAATGGAGTGTGTGCAATTGAAGTAAGTGTAATGGAGTATCATGGGCAAGCAATGGAGTGTGTGCAATTGAAGTAAGTGTAATGGAGTATCATGGGCAAGCAATGGAGTGTGTGCAATTG
Organism: Protopterus annectens; assembly: GCF_019279795.1. NCBI lineage: Eukaryota > Metazoa > Chordata > Ceratodontiformes > Protopteridae > Protopterus > Protopterus annectens. Next base: position 1,206,330,456 of record NC_056737.1, read on the forward strand.
AAGTAAGTGTAATGGAGTATCATGGGCAAGCAATGGAGTGTGTGCAATTGAAGTTAGTGTAATGGAGTATCATGGGCAAGCAATGGAGTATGTGCAATTGAAGTAAGTGTAATGGAGTATCATGGGCAAGCAATGGAGTGTGTGCAATTGAAGTAAGTGTAATGGATTATCGTGGGCAAGCAATGGAGTGTGTGCAATTGAAGTAAGTGTAATGGAGTATCGTGGGCAAGCAATGGGGTGTGTGTGTGTGTGTGTGTGTGTATCATGGGCAAGCAATGGAGTATGTGCAATTGAAGTAAGCGTAATGGAGTATCATGGGCAAGCAATGGAGTGTGTGCAATTGAAGTAAGTGTAATGGAGTATCACGGGCAAGCAATGGGGTGTGTGTGTGTGTGTGTGTGTGTGTGTGTGTGTGTGTGTGTGTGTGTGTGTGTGTGTGTGTGTGTGTGTGTGTATCATGGGCAAGCAATGGAGTATGTGCAATTGAAGTAAGCGTAATGGAGTATCATGGGCAAGCAATGGAGTTTGTGCAATTGAAGTAAGTGTAATGGAGTATCATGGGCAAGCAATGGAGTTTGTGCAATTGAAGTAAGTGTAATGGATTATCATGGGCAAGCAATGGAGTGTGTGCAATTGAAGTAAGTGTAATGGATTATCGTGGGCAAGCAATGGAGTGTGTGCAATTGAGTATCATGGGCAAGCAATGGTGTGTGTGTGAAAATGCCCCCACATAATACACCTGCTGGCTATAGGTGTTCAGGCTCAAACCCTGTACCTTTGCTTCAGGGTAAGTAATAGCCTAAAGTCCCTAACCACCACCATTTCTGAACTTTGTTCAGATTTGCTTTTCTAATGGTTGTGAGCTATGGTGAGAACTGAAGTTGTATTTCTCCCATTATTGTTTTTGATGTTTGTCCAGGTTTTTTGTGCTAAGGTGTGAAGTGAGAACTGAATTTGTATTCCCTCATTATTGGCTTTGTTTGTCCAGGTTTTTTGTACTAAGAGGTTGAAAGCTATCTGATAGCCATTACGTTTATCTTCCTATTTTTCAAACTGCTGGTTTAGCATAGTGGTATGTTGCACTGACTATAGTGTATATGGTTCTGGGTTCAAGACATGCATGGTGATAACACAGCATTTTATTCTAGCAACTTTTCAAAATTATACAAGCAATGTTTAAAATGTGTCCCTGTTTTGGGGCTTTTGTTCCCCCCCCCCAATAAATGTTGGCTTTTTCCAGATTTCTTGTGCTGCAAAGTTCAGAGATACAGCTGTCAACATTTTACAAGGAGCTGAGAGCTGCAGGGGAAAAGTTTAGTGCTGCTTATGCAGAGTCTGCTTGTACTGTTAATAGCACAACAGGTAGTGTACTTGCTTTTGATGCAGAAGGCTGTGGGTTCTTCTCCCACAGTAGGTAGATGCATTGCTGATACTGTACTGTGTTGTAAAGGGGGGTGGATGCTGTAGTCTGTTTTGGCGAAGATATCTAGTAGTAACTATGAACTGTTATCAGTTTGCCATCCATTCCCTATTGCAATATTACTAGCGTATCATTGTTTTTAATGCAACATAGGCAATTTATTCCTCAAGGGCAACAGGCACATTATTTGTAGATGAAACCATGAAATATAAAGTTGTTTGCTAGTAGCAGCCTCTTCATTAGTTACAGATTTCTCTAATGTGGAATTATGTAGATGGCTTTTACTAGTTCAGAGATTGTGCATATTTACTGATACTGGTGGACTGTAGAAGTTTGAGTAGACTTTTATGATGGAAGGTGTATCAAAGAGCACGTGTATGTTTCATGTGCAAGGGACCTATGATTTGAAAACAGCCCAAAGTTAATCTTTATCTGCCACTGGCAAAATGTATTTTCTTTGAATGTGGGTTTCAATGCTGTTTCAATGAATGTGAGTTTCAAGGGCAGAGAAGTTTTAATGCTAAGTCTAGTTTCATTGTGAGACTGCATTGCTTTGTTTAGCAGATAATTATTGGTGTTCATGCTGTAAAATGCAAAATAAAACCTTTTCTGGCAAATCATTTAGGAATGAAGTCACTAAATAATTGCTGACGTTAAGTTTCAGACGTCATAATCTTCAGAAAAATGCATGCTAAAGCAAGACCTGATATTCTAGCAACTGTCTTAAGTTTATATAAGGTCAAATTTTAGTACTGTTTTTATGTTCCCCCCCAATATATTTGGCCTTGTCCAGATTTCCTGCATTAAGAGGTTGAGAGGTATGTGCAAATAAATCGCTTTATAGAATTAGAAATATCCAAACCTCTCAACTGTCCCCAATTTTGGCTCAAAATGTTGCTCTCCCCCTACTAATCTCTCTGCAAAATAGCAATTTTGGAAGAAAACATGGAGGGTTTACTTTACTTTTATAAATAACTGTAATGATCAGAGTTATACATTACTTTTATTTCAGAAATGCATGTAGATTCTATAATTTTGTCAGCTGCTCCAAGTTAACTGTGCTCATATTAAAATGGTGTCCCTTCTTTGACAGGTTCCCAGCTGTATTGTCTGGCAATTTTATATTTTTGCATCACATTTTTGGTCCGTTTTTCATAAAATTGCAGTTTTCTGGCAAATTAGAGGCAAATTGTTAAAGACTGAAGTTAGAAAATAATGGCAGACATCTGAGTTTCAGATTTCATACCTTTCAGAAAATTCGTACTAATGCAAGACCTACTACTATTCTATTATCTTTCTAAGTTTATAAGAGCAATATTTAAAAAAAATGTCCTTATTTTTGGGCATTTGCCTCAGTTTTATTTGTTTGTTGCTCTAAGAGGTTGAGGTGTGTGTGTGTGTGTGTGTGTGTGTGTGTGTGTGGTAGGTAGGTAGCATACCTCTCAACTGTCCAAATTTTGCAGAATGTTCAGATTTTTGCCCCATATTTTTTGTCTGTTCCTCATAAATTTTGTGATTTTCTAGAAAATCATTGAAGGCTGAAGTTGCTAAATAATGACAGGCATTTGAGTTTCAGACTTCATGTCCTTTAGAAAAATTCATACTAGCACAAATCCTGTTATTCTAGCAACTTTCTCATACTAGCACAAATCCTGTTATTTTAGCAACTTTCTAAGTTCACGAGAGCATTATTTAATATCTGTCCCTGTTTATTTTAGGCTTTGTCCATATTTCTTGCACTAAGAGGTAGGTAGGGGTGTGTGTGTGAATGAAACATCCTAGTTAGGGGTAGCAGGTGGTTAGTAATTTACTCAAGCTCAAAACCTGTACCTTAGTTACAAAAAACAAAAGCATAAATTCTCTACCCCAACTACCATGCTGCATTTTTCAAAGAACTAACATTTCAGGTTAATTTTCAATTCAAGGAACTGAGTTTGAGTGAATTTATATTATATTACTGAAGAGGCATTACAGCGAATGCCTCTTCATCGACACTAAAAGAGCGAACCGTGAATTACAAGAATGGCCGTAGCTTGGCTGGGGAGGGGGGTAGCAGTTTGAGAGCTGTGAGTACAAATTTGAAAATCCTAGCTACACCCCTGACTGTATGCCATGAAGAGGGGGAAGAACTGCGGAAATCACTGCCACACCAGCATGACCCAGATGCAACAATGGCCCACGTGGCTACACTGCGAGCAGAACTGCGGCAGAGTGCAGTAACCAGTAATGAATTGCCAAGCTTGGTAATGCAGAGTGTCCTAGGCACAGCAGATGACAACGTACTACAGGAGATGCCTTGTCGTGCAACACTTTGGCGAAGCATAACCAGGGTACGGCAGCGGGCACGGGCATCCATGGCTACACCTCCAGCAACACTTGTGGATATTGATGTCAGCCAGTATCCACTCCATAGTGGCAGCTTCATTCTCCATAGAAGGTCGGATATGGATGGGACAGATTCCTTGGTTCTACTTACTACTACACAGAATTTGACAGATTTGTGCAGGTCCGACATCATCCTTGGAGATGGCACCTTCCCCACATGGGCTGATATATGTCGCCAGCTATATACATTACATGGATGTACTGGCACCCCCACCTCAACAAGGATTGTACCCCTGGTGTACTGTCTCATGACACGGAAGTTGGAGTCTACATACACCACTTTGTGGGAAGTACTGAAGGGTATGGCTGCTGATCAGGGATGCACTTTGTCTCCACAGTATATTATGACCGATTTTGAGAAAGCAGCAATACGTGCCAGCCGGAAGGTATTCCCTAGGAGTATTCTGAAGGGATGCCTATTCCATTTTGCACAGATCATCTGGCGTCAGATCCAGCATCATCACCTTGTCGCCCTCTATGGCACGGATACTGCATTCTCAATTGCCATCCGCAAGCTAATAGCATTGGTATTCCTACCATTGGATGATGTTGTCCCTGCATTTCTGGACATTGTGGCTTCCTTACCGGAATGTGCTCAGCCAATTGGTGTTTTTCTAGACCATCATTATGTATGAGGCCGACCACGCAAGTATGCATCCCGCTGTTCAACACAGACATGAATGCCATCGTCATATCCTTTGCGGTTTTGGAATGTGTCTGATGTCTCAGAAATGGACTTCCCGCGGACTAACAACCTGGTGGAGGCGTGGCATCGTCGGCTGAAGGCATTACTGGGACGCCCTACTGTACAGCTAGCCGACCTTCTGTGTGTTCTGCAGCAGGAGCAGAACCTGACTGATACCCGATGTGAATCTCTTCTGAGGGGGATGCCTGTAACACCGCATAGGAAGGCTATTGTAGTAAGGGAGTGTCGCCTAAAGCACATCTTACAACATAAGAGTGACTACAGTGATGTGCAGGATTTCCTCAGTGTTGTGGCACATTTCTACAAGTTGTGATACTGTTTGAGTTTAGTACGCACCAAGCACTACACACATCACATTGCATATTCAATTAATAAAGGCTTTGCCCACAGCACACAGGTTCCATGGTACCACTTTCATGCCCACGTGGCATGCTATGCCAGCCACATGTTCCACTGACAGTTGCACATGGTGGCTTCTAAGGGGGTGCACAGTGTATCACTGTGGGGTTTGTATGTGACACCTGTGGTTAGGGTGTAGGGGTTTCCTCAATTCTGACAGGGAATTGTCCACAGTCATTTGTCACTGCAGCTAATTTGTCATCCTGCCATGTGTCCACATCCAGCTGTCTCACAAGTGGATGTCGCACCGCCTAGGTGCCTGAATCCATTTTGGGTAAGTCAGGAAAAAAGCAGGGTGAGGTTGAAATGAGTCGAGAGTATCTGCTGAAAGATACTTGTGTTAACAGTTGGTTCAAATAAGGGTACATCTGAATTACCTGAATCACGCAGTAAGCTATGACTGGCATGAGGCACTTTGTGAAGACTCAGGGGGCTGTAGAGATTCCAAAAGGCAAATCAGAGAACTGAAAGTGTGATGAGCCTGTGGAAAACCTCAGAAATTTGCTGTAAACAGGGTGGATGGGAATGTGGACATAGACATCCTTTCGGTCTAGTGACACTAGGAAAGCTTGAGGAAGACTGAACAGAAGCATTGTTTGCAGGGACAAGATTGTGAAAGACAAGGAGAAAGATATTCAGGGTGGGGAAATCCACTATCACTCCTTTTGTTGGGATGAGGAGTATGCTAGAACAGAACCCTTTTCCCTTATGCTGTGAAGGCACTGGCTCCATCATGCCTTGCTCAGCAAGGCTTAAATGATGGAATATTGAAACTCTGACTTTTTAGAGGAGGAAGGACACCAATGAATGGAGGAACTTGTTTCCAAGTTCTGTAACCATTTTGAATGACTGAAAGAACCCATTTCTCTGAAGTGAAGAGTAGCCATTTTTTCAGGGATGAGGTGAGCGTTTTAGATAAGAGGCAGGGATGGACTAGTGGGTGAGAATGGGGACAGGGGTTAGTCAGACAGGGTGAGGAAACCTGACAGATGTCAAGTTCCTGTCTGGTTTGTCTAGAAATCTTTTCCTGGGCATTTTCTTGGTCTTTTGATTTCCTGTGAGAGAAGGAGGTGAGAGGGAGTCTTGTAGGGGAATTATTTTGATATCTTGACACAGAAGTAACAAAGCTCTGTCTACTGTCCTTTAATTGTTAAGACTGCCAGCCTCCCAACCAAACAAAAGGTACTTGTTTCAAGGAGTGTCTACCAGTTTTAACTTAATATCTTCTGGGAGGGGTTGAAAAAGTAACCAAGCATACCTCCTGATCAAAGAACCTGTAGCAGTTGCCATGGAGGAAGCTTCTATTGCATCACAGCTGCATTATATGCTGTATAACCTATCAGACCTTTCAGGGGCTAGTGTTGGAGAGTCAGGTGCAGCGGACTTAGATGCACAAGCTGTAATGATATGGGCAATTGCCACCGTAGACAGCTGGAGTTTTGTAAAGCATGGTATGTCCTTTGAATATCAAACTGATTTATACAAGATGCTTGTGCCACAAATGCATTAGAACTTTATGTCATTTGTATATCAAACTGATTTCTACAGATGTTTGTGCTGAAAATGTACTAGTGAGATTTGCCTGTGCTAAAATGTATCAAAAGTGCACCCTGCTAGAATGAAAATAAATTTATATGCATTATTGTAACTGAATTAAATGTATATGTTTTAATAGAAATTACTGGCACAGCATAGGTTAACCAGCTAACTTACTTGAAGAAAAATAGGGGAAATGTAAATGAGCTGTTAAACCATTAAAAGGCACCACAGTACTGACTAGAACAGGAAACGCTGGGTCTGGGTAACAGCCTTTGCTCATTAGCTTATTGAAAAGAGGGGAGGCCATATGCACTGCCATAAACATGTGGCTGTGTATTGTGACCATCTCTGCTAAATTCCTGTCTCAGAATCAAAGGGGAATACTGTGAGAGCCTAGAGTCAGGTGACCAGATGAGGTCATTCTGCCAACCTTCTTGGAAATTATACTTTAGATATTAAAAAGAAAAATCTCAGAGTACTGAGTATTCATTTTTGGGAAGCCTGACTACAAAGATCCTTACCCACTGCATCCTGCCTTGCAGTAGTAAGTAACTTAACTAGGGAACAGTAAAATTCTCTTAGATTCGGGTAGGAATATAGTGAAGCTTAGTTCAGACAGTGTTTTTCTTTATTTGTATGAGTCTGTCCATCAATGTTAAATTTTATTGTGATTTGAACTCTGGTTTACTGTAAATATATACTCAATATTTTCATGCTCTTTTATTATTTATTATTAGACACATTAAAACTTTTATTGTAGCTGGTCCTTGTAGAAAGTATCTAACCTTTGAGAGCACTTATATTTATTTGGTAACATTGTGTGGGCCACGGGCACTCCAGAAGGCCTAGCCATCTCAGTGAAATACTACCATCTGTATTGGTATTAATATTACACAGTATAATTGGACCACTTTGTTAAGGGCCTTAGAGTAGCTGATTGTGAAGTATCTGGTGGTGGTGATAACTACCTTACAGTCTGTGCAGATGGAGGCATAGCTAGTAAACTTGTGCCAGCCTTTCCCAGGGCTGTGTGTGTGTGTGTGTGTGTGTGTGTGTGTGTGTGTGTGTGTATGTGTGTGTGTGTGTGCAAATCAAATTCAAATCTCTGAGTGTGTGTGTGTGTGTGTGTGTGTCAGCTACTTGGGGCAGGGGCACAAAGCACTGGGTTTACAGAGAGAGTGCTGGAGGACTTGGCTTGGAAACTCATCTGAGGACCTAACCCTACAGCTTTACCAGTGGGGAGTCTTATTGGGGACCTGGAAGGAGACAGATACACAGACATCCAGACCCTGGGCTATGTGTGTTCCCTATATTCGCAAAATCTTTCTTCTTGCCTTATCCTCTAATACAACCTCATTTTTATATACTATTTCCCACAAGGTTTAACTGCTTTGTCTTGGAATTTCCCATTTTAGTAGAAAATTACCACATTTCTTGTGCAGCAATTCAGAGTCATTCACCTCATTCATTTCCATTCTTCTGATATAATCAAACATCAGCTTAAATCAATGTATTACATCCTGTGTAATCTCTTCCAAAGCATCTGCATTTGTGTCATATTCAGTCTTAACTATCACCTTTACAGCATCATAACTTTCCAATTCTGCCTCCTTCACTTGATCTGCCTTATTTTTCTTCTTCCAGAATCACCTCATCTTCATTTTAACTAATTCCGACATCATTTTGATGTGGCACTTCAGAATCATTAAAACATTTAAAAATAACTTTATTTGTAAGAATGAAATTAAAACTTAAAAAGCATCAAAGAGAGACAATACCTACACACACAGTATAATTTTGTTTTTCCCACCCTGCCCTTATGTATATTGCCATGCATTAACAAGCAAGTCACCCACTTAAAGAAGCCAGATGCAAATATCATAATATAGGAAATATGAACATCAAACAGAAATATAGTGAATAAAAAAAAATATTTCACAAGCACTACAACAAGCTCTAAAACTATACAATCTGATTTAAACTGAGCTCAGCTGCTTAAAAAAACAAATGTGGCTAACAGCTGGCTACATTACAGCCAATAGTGAGAAATAAAGGCTCATCGGATACATGCAAATGATACCTTAAGGATATCAAGTGTTTCAGTTACTTGGTTTCTGACTGTTCTTGACATTTTACTTTTCCTTTTAAGTCTTTGAGGATACATTCAGGCCAACAAAGCCAAACCCTACTACCTGTGGATTTGTCTGTAAAGGGGTCATTTGCATATATCCCATGAGCCTCCATCACAGGAGGTTTAATGCATCACACAGTGAAAACTCTAGCTTGGCTAGGTTTTTCTTGTAGTTTTTACTAATTGTTTTGTGACCTTTTTACTCTTTGGTTTGGATGTTACTTGGGATATTTTGCAGATACCCTAATGGTTATGACATCAGGTGGGTTAAAGACCCTGTGTTTCTAAAGTATAGCTAAACAGTTAACTTATGCTGTGGTGACAAGGTCATAAGAATGCTGAAATGTTTTGAAGATTTATCATTATTAAGCTTTACTCTAATTTGTGAATGCATTCATTTATTTTTAAGGATTTATGGCTTTTGTTAAAATAGTGATGTTCTTTTGCCAGAAGTCTCGTGCATCCCTTGCTGATTTGAAGAGTCAATCTGCTTTAGTTCTTTATTCCTTGATTGGCTCTGAATAAAAAAAAGTAGACTTTCATTATGTTGGTAAACCAGATACTATTTTCCTATTCAGCCACTAATCACCAAGACATGTTTGTTAATACCTTGTTAGCTCCATGTAAATAATATGCTGCACTTAAAGAATGTGGATTGAATTAAAAGTCCTTAACATCTGATCAGGTGGAGATCATCCAAATTAAAAGAATGTGGATTGAATTAAAAGTCCTTAACATCTGATCAGGTGGAGATCATCCAAATTAAAAGAATGTGGATTGAATTAAAAGTCCTTAACATCTGATCAGATGGAGATCATCCAAATTAAAATAATGTGGATTGAATTAAAGTCCTTAACATCTGATCAGGTGGAGATCATCCAAATTAAAAGAATGTGGATTGAATTAAAAGTCCTTAACATCTGATCAGGTGGAGATCATCCAAATTAAAAGAATGTGGATTGAATTAAAAGTCCTTAACATCTGATCAGGTGGAGATCATCCAAATTAAAATAATGTGGATTGAATTAAAAGTCCTTAACATCTGATCAGGTGGAGATCATCCAAATTAAAAGAATGTGGATTGAATTAAATGTCCTTAACATCTGATCAGGTGGAGATCATCCAAATTAAAAGAATGTGGATTGAATTAAAAGTCCTTAACATCTGATCAGGTGGAGATCATCCAAATTAAAAGAATGTGGATTGAATTAAAAGTCCTTAACATCTGATCAGGTGGAGATCATCCAAATTACTCAGGACTACAAAAAACTGTTGGCCTCATGCAGTATATCTGTGCCATCTGCTCTATGACAGAGCTACTTTTAACAGCTACATTACACAAAGCTGCTTTCCTAAATTAGATTTATTCAGCATTTGGATACATTAACAAGAAGCCAAATGATATGACAACTAGGCAATAGGCCTGACCCATCTAATCAGATAGTTATATGTACACATTGTGAGATCAGTTATATGTACACATTGTGAGATCAGACAGTTATATGTACACATTGTGAGAGTACATACACATTGTGAGATCAGTTATATGTACACATTGTAAGAGTACATACACATTGTGAGATCAGACAGTTATATGTACACATTGTGAGAATACATACACATTGTGAGAGTACTAACAGTGACAAAGGTAGTGATGTTTCTTAATAACCCAATTGCAACTTTTTCATCATGGGATTGTCAGTAATTTTTATAAACATACACAGCAAAATGCAGACATTAAACAATATAAACATACTTAATGTGCATCTGACATACGGACCAGTGCTGAATTAAACTTATTCAATGTGACATACCATAAAAGAGCAATTATATCTAGTTAACAAATGGCTGTCAATTGACCAAAATTAATAAAAAATGAAACTCTCTGACTTTGCTACCAGCCTTAAACTAAATACTTGCATGTGAAGGTAAGAAAAATGTTAAACAGACAAGACCTCTGATTTCAAACCATTTATTAACCTCAAAGTACCTGACAAAATGCAAATTGTATGTACCTTCTGTAGCACCTGATGGACTTCCTGGAGGAGACACAGCATCCTACCACAGTTATTACATCACAAAAAGCATGCTGGCCTCATGCAGTATATCGGTGCCACACTTGTTCAGTGATGAGGTTCGCATCCTACCACAGCTATTACGTCACAAAAAGCATGCTGGCCTCATGCAGTACATCTGTGCCACACTTGTTCAGTGATGAGGTTCGCATCCTACCACAGCTATTACATCACAAAAAGCATGCTGGACTCATGCAATATATCTGTGCCACACTTCTTCAGTGATGAGGTTCGCATCCTACCACAGCTATTACATCACAAAAAGCATGTTGGCCTCATGCAGTATATCTGTGCCACACTTGTTCAGTGATGAGGTTCACATCCTACCACAACTATTATGTCACAAAAAGCATGTTGGCCTCATGCAGTATATCTGTGCCACACTTGTTCAGTGATGAGGTTCACATCCTACCACAACTATTACGTCACAAAAAGCATGTTGGCCTCATGCAGTATATCTGTGCCACACTTGTTCAGTGATGAGGTTCACATCCTACCACAACTATTACGTCACAAAAAGCATGTTGGCCTCATGCAGTATATCTGTGCCACACTTGTTCAGTGATGAGATTCACATCCTACCACAGCTATTATGTCATAAAAAGCATGTTGGCCTCATGCAGTACATCTGTGCCACACTTGTTCAGTGATGAGGTTCACCTCTAGACATCTAGGCAAAACAATGAATATTCAAGATCAAGTTAAACTGAACTTACTAAAAGCCAAAGATGAATATTTCACCATTTTCCATTGAGAAAAGAGGAGCTGTTTTCTGAAAATCAAGGAGTGAAACAGAGAATCCTATTCTACTTTAATCAGGGCTAAAAGGCATACTGCAGAAATCTATAATTTTCAGCTGTGAGTTAGGTGTAGTTTCACTTCCACATACCACTTAACTACACTGCATTTCAAAATGAGTGAATATATAGTAAATTCCACACCTAGGGCCTTCAGGAATGACATTCAGTGAATATTTATTTACATTTTAACACCTTTACTAAATTATCACAACATATGCAAACATACATTAATACAGGAAAACAAACAGTTTTATCCTTTTTCCATTTATATACATTATACAGCACATAGGTTCTTTATAACTATCATCAGTCCAGCATCACATACATTCCTGGCTTCCCTTAAATCTTTCTGAACTTTACTCGGCCTGTATCATTCCCACAGTTTTCATTTAATTCTATGTAATTTGCATGTTCCCTTTTGTAAAGCACCCTCTTCCATTTCTTTCCCCTTTTCAATTGTCAGAGTTTCAAACACAGTTGGTTCAGACACCGATTTCCATTTTTCTAGTAATTGCTTTTTTGGCAGCCAACACAAAATAACTTGCCAAGGCCTTACTTACTATGTCTATGTAATTCAGATCCTGTGTCTCAACTCAAAAGAATCACTTCCTTGGTTACAGCCATTTACTCACTCAGTTCATTACACTCCCAAAACCTATTTTCCAGTTATGTCTTTCTTCCCCATCACACCTCCAGCTTACATGAGGAAAACTTTTTTGAAGCCTGCTTGGGATAAAAAATACCTATGTAAATACTCCCAAGCAAAAAATCCTAAACTTTCTGGACTTTCATACTTGGGAACCATACATATGTCCTCCCATTGTTCCCCTGTAAATTGCTTTTCAAGTCTCTTTTCCATATTTTCTGGCTTCATCTGATTGATTGTTATAGTTATCATGCAACATTTTACATCCCCTACTAATTATCCGTTTTTTTAACAGCTTTTGTTCTAGATTCAACTAAAAACTCTGCCAGGGCATGTCTTTCACTTAGGATTCCCCTATCCATTTCTCATTGCATATACTTTGATATCAATCCCTGGTAGGGAAGGCATTCTCTAGCGTGCAGCCCAAATGTTTTCTTTACCTCATCCTATGCTACTACCTTTCCTCTCTAGGTATTTACCACCGATACCATGGTTTCCTTGCCAGTTTTCATCCAGTAAATTCCAGCCTCCTCTTGTCTATTTCCTGTATCCCTAAGTGCAGTCATCCCTACTAGCAAAATTTCCTTTCTCCATTCTCTTGTTGGATTAGTTCTTAGAATACTTTCTGCTTCTTTATAGGTTCATAGGTTCATAGGTTCATACTAGGCTATCTGCCCGAGGGCATTTACAAGCCTAGCCCATAGTTTTGTGGCTTACGCCACCCCTTAGGTTTGGGGAACTATGCCCATTATTTTGCTGTGCCTCTGTCGAGCAGTGACACTGAGGTAATCCCTGGGGTATACTTGCGATCTCCCATCCATTGGTCAAGATTTCTCTTAAACAAAGCCAGCGAGGTGCTTTGCCTCACATATACTGGGATTTTGTTCCACAGCACAGCGAGTCTTTGGGTAATGAATCTATCCTCCAGCACGTTCTATTAATAGCCGTGTCAAGGTTTAGGTCTCCCGCTCTTGTGGCTCTGATGGATCTAGAATTTTTGAGGTGAAGCATGTACATCAAGTCAGGGTTTGATAATGCCTTGTATGTCAGGCACAGGTCACCCTGAGCAAGCGGTGTTTTGAATAGAGTTGGAGTTCTTTCAGTCTGGCAGCATAGGTCAGATTTTTGAGACCCATAATCCTCTTGGTGAGGAACTTTTGTGGCCTCTCCAGCTGCTGCAAGTGTCGGGTCAGATACATTCCGAATGGGGCATTGTACTCAATCATTGGTCGGATGAGTGATGAATATAGGGAGACTATGACCTCTCTTGATCTAGATGTGAATCCCTTCATGATAAGGTGGGCAATGTAGAAGGTCTTCCTAACTATTTTGCAACATGGGTGTCGAATGACAGACTGCTGTCAACCTGGGTCCCCAGGTCCCTAATAACCTCTTCTGTGCTCAGTGGATTTCCACCTATATGGTAGCTAGGGGTAACCTTGTTTTCCGAAGGGTATGACTATGCATTTTTTGGCATTTAACTTTAGGCCATGGCTCTGGCACCAGTTATCCGTATCTGTGAGACCCTTCTGAAGGATATCTGTGTCAGATGTGTTTTCGACGGCACCCAGTTTGCAGTCATCTGCAAACTTTGTCAGCCATAACCCTCCCGTGTTTGCTTGTACTTTGGAAAAGTAGATGCCAAACAAGAGTGGGCCCAGGACTGAGCCCTGTGGGACACCACTTGAGACAGGCTTAGAGTCAGACATGGCACCGGCAACTCTGACCCTGTGGGTTCTGTCACTCAGCCAGTTTGCAACCCATCTTGTGATGTATGGGTTAACATTTAGGCTGATGAGTTTTTCAATGATACCCGAGTGGGGTATTGTGTCAAGGCCTTCCAGATCGAGGTAGGCTGTATGGACTGCCTTTCCTCATCAATGGCCTTGGTGACTGTTTCAAAAAGTCAACCAAGTTTAAAAGGCATGACCTGCCCTTGACAAAGCCAAACTGGGTTGGATCCAGAGTCTGCAAATTCCCTATGTCTTTATTTATGAGATCCATTATGATCCTCTCCATGGCTTTGCAGATAAGGCTTGTCAAGCTAATGGGTCGGTAACAGGGTCGGTGGAGGCACCGCCTTTGTGAAGTGGGACTACAGTCGCTGTCGCCACTCCCTGGGTATCCTGAGGTGAGGCTACGATTAAACAGCTGTCCTAACTGAGGGTTTAATTCCTCGTTGAGTGCATGTAGCACACAGCCGGGGATACCATCAGGTCCCATGGATGCTGTGTTTTTGCCTTTGAGAGCCGTGCTCACTTGGGCATTAGAGATGTTTGGGGGTCTGCAATCTGTTGGTATACATATCTCTCCTTTTGGGGGGGAGGGGGGGGAGAAGTTTGCACTGAACCTGTCAGCCAGTATGTTGGCAATGTCTGTAGGATCAGTAATCTTCTCATCATTTTGAACTAATTCTGAGCATATCTGGGAGTTTATGAGTATAATATACTATATGCCTGTTGTTATGCTCCTTAAGGACCTGCATTCAAATTCTCAATCTCTCCTTATTGCTTGAATTGTCTCACTGCTTTATCATCATCGGTTTCCACTTTGGATTATAACCTTCTGCTTGTGCTATGTATTTGAGCCTTAACTCTATAGCCTGGCATTCAGTGGATACTGATCCTGTTAAATAAAGGTGATACTAAAGCAATCCCTGGACATGTGGCTACAGCTATTCCTGGCCAACAGATGGCCGTTAAATGCTACCCCACGTGAGCCTGCATGGTTTCAGAGAGTCAGGACTTGTATCATTAACGATAAATGCTAAGAGTAATGAAGTCAGAATTTTCTGTTTTAGTCTTAAAACTACACACTGTTTTCCTCTCACCTCACTTCAAAAGGTGCACATAATCTGGCTTTGTGGTATACATGGATTAATCCCAGGGTATGACCTAGATGACCAGGGTTCACACAGTATACCAAGTGCTGCAGAAGATGGGAATGATCAGCAGCAGTCCTCTCAGCCATCTTAGGTGGAGGAGACATTCTGAAGGCTGGGGTTTACTGCAGTGACATGAAGGGTCACAGCTTGCACTTGTTGGGTAACAAGCAGTTTATGGAGGCATAAATAGAAAGTGTCTTGAGTAAGGAAATCCAGACAGATCCATGGAGGATTTGACAGTAACATGCAATCTGCAGTCATCAGCTATTTAGTTAAACAAAGGTCTCATCTTCTGATCTGGAGATCAGACATGTAGATGACAAAAGGAGGGGTCCCAGTACTGAGCCCTGGGAGTAAACACTAGTAGGTAGTTGTTACTCTGACAATTTGGGTTCTGTCTTTTAATGATTTGCTATCCATTTCACCAACTAAGGACCAACATTTAAGGCACTTTTTAATAATGGAACCATGGGGAATACTGTCATATGCTTCCAACAAATTTAGATAAGCTGTTTCTATAGGATAATCACGGTCGACAACCTGAGCAATTTTCCTGAAGAAGCTGACCAAGTTAAATGAGCAGGACCTCCATTTGAAAAAGCCAAATTGGTAGGGGTCTAGCCTATTTTTTTACATTGCAGCAAATGAGACAGACAATGACAAATTCCATGGCTTTGCAAATCATATTAGCCAAACTAATTAGGTCTCTATATCCCAAGGTCCATGGTAGGACAGCCCTTACGAAAGGGATCACAGCTCCACTTCACCAAACTTTGCTAACACATCTTGTATCCAGGCTTATATTAAACAGTTTAAGGAGGGCTTCCAAAAAGGCATGTTTAGCACTCTTTACAAGACATTCCAGGTAAATTATTCAGCTTCATGAAAGCATCATTTTTCAGTATTAGAAAGTACATTTAGCACATGCTCCTTTATGATGTTAGGAAGTGTAAGACATACAGGTATGGGTGGAGAAGGGAGTGTTGTTGAGTTAAAGTTTCTACTAAAATTGTCTAGTATATTTGCTATGTCAGTTGGGCCAGAGTGGGTGGTGCCATTATATTAATTACAAAAAAGTCAGGTGTAGTTTCTTAGTTTTTCAGTGTAAATGAAGAATGACTTTAAATTATACTTTGCTTCAGAGCCTACTTTAGGTTTGTGATTTGCCCTACTAATGCTGATAGAAGACTTTAGAATGTGATTTTTTAACATGAGGAGGTTTACAGCTACTGTACAAATTAAGAATGTTATTTTTCTTTTGTTATTGCATTTGTTTATACTAATGGACCTCCACAGTGGTTTATTCTTAAACTTCCCATTATATTTTGGTCTACTAGGGACTGCAGGTCTAGACACTTATTTATAAGGGCATAGAACCTACCTATTCATATGCATAGGAACTGTCTCATAGTTTGGACTGGTGATGTTGCAAATGTACTTCGATAATTCATCATAAAATTTAATAATGGATTGTTCTTTCAAGGTTCTTAAATTCAGAATTATTGCCTGCGGGGATTTTAATGATGCTGATGGAGAAGGTTACAAGTCTGTGGTCAAACTGAACCAGGGAAGAGGCAATTAGTAGGCTGGTACACTTACAGGATACGTCACTCAAAACCAGGTCTAAATATTTTTTAAAATTTTTATTAAACAACACAACAACATTAAATTATCACTTGAGACTTAGGTAAACATACACTAATAGAAAACAAACCGTATTAACATTTTTCCATTTACGTACAGTATGCATCACATTTTTTCTTTAAAGCTATCATCAGTCCAACATTAAGTAGATTGCTGCATTCCTGCCTTCCCTTAAACCTCACTCCTCCTCCTGAACATTATTCTGCACGTACTTTTCCCACAATTTCCATTTCTGCTCTGTAATTTGCGCCTTCCTTTTTCTAACGATCCATCTTCAAGTTTTTTTTATCTCTTTTACAATATTTAATGTGTCAGATACAGTTGGGTTAGCCTTTGAGGAAAACTTCTTTGCAGTCTGACTGGAATATACAAATGGGTCTATATTGAATCAGCAAACGCTTAAAAAAGCGAACGCTGATTCATTGACCCTATGTAAGCGAAAGCTTACAATCCCGAACACCTGGAACAGCGATATTTTTCCCAGGGAATAAAATCTCTGGGCCGATTTTGGGAGTTTGCCATTTCCTCCACTGTGGTACAATCTCGGAGTTGGTATATTTAAGTAGAGGGGGCGAAGCCCCCCACATTAAATACTGTTTTAAGATTTTTTTTTTTTGTGGAACAGCGATTATACACACACACACACACACACACACACACACACACACACACACACACACACACACATGTCTTCTTCTAACTTGCTTTTCCAGTCTCTCTTCCCAGTCCTTTCTAACCTCCTCTGAGTGCTTCTTATACTTATTTTATAATGTATGCCTTACTAAATATCCCATTTTAAAGAGCACCTTCTGATCAAGATTCAACTAAAACTCTACCAAAGCAGGTCATTCACTTAGAATTCCCCTGTCCCTTTCTCTTTGCCTAAATTCTAATATGGAAAGCAATCTCTAGCCTGCAGTCCAAGGCAGTTTCTGGCCTGCAGTCCAAATGTTAAGAGGAAGGCAGTCTCCGGCCTGCAGTCCAAATGTTAATAGGGAGGCAATCTCCGGCCTGCAGTCCAAATGTTAATAGGAAGGCAGTCTCCTGGCTGCAGTCCAAATGTTATTAGTTAGGCAATCTCTGGACTGCAGTCCAAATGTTAATAGGAAGGCAGTCTCCGGCCTGCAGTCCAAATGTTAATAGAAAGGCAGTCTCCGGCCTGCAGTCCAAATGTTAATAGGAAGGCAGTCTCCGGCCTGCAGTCCAAATGTTAATAGGAAGGCAGTCTCTGGCCTGCAGTCCAAATGTTAATAGGAAGGCAGTCTCTGGCCTGCAGTCCAAATGTTAATAGGAAGGCAGTCTCCGGCCTGCAGTCCAAATGTTAATAGGAAGGCAGTCTCCGGCCTGCAGTCCAAATGTTAATAGGAAGGCAGTCTCCGGCCTGCAGTCCAAATGTTAATAGGAAGGCAGTCTCCGGCCTGCAGTCCAAATGTTAATAGGAAGGCAGTCTCCGGCCTGCAGTCCAAATGTTAATAGGAAGGCAGTCTCTGGCCTGCAGTCCAAATGTTAATAGGAAGGCAGTCTCCGGCCTGCAGTCCAAATGTTAATAGGAAGGCAGTCTCCGGCCTGCAGTCCAAATGTTAATAGGAAGGCAGTCTCCGGCCTGCAGTCCAAATGTAAATAGGAAGGCAGTCTCTGGCCTGCAGTCCAAATGTTAATAGGAAGGCAGTCTCCGGCCTGCAGTCCAAATGTTAATAGGAAGGCAGTCTCCGGCCTGCAGTCCAAATGTTAATAGGAAGGCAGTCTCCGCCTGCAGTCCAAATGTTAATAGGAAGGCAGTCTCTGGCCTGCAGTCCAAATGTTAATAGGAAGGCAGTCTCCGGCCTGCAGTCCAAATGTTAATAGGAAGGCAGTCTCTGGCCTGCAGTCCAAATGTTAATAGGAAGGCAGTCTCCGGCCTGAAGTCCAAATTTTAATAGGAAGGCAGTCTCCGGCCTGCAGTCCAAATGTTAATAGGAAGGCAGTCTCCGGCCTGCAGTCCAAATGTTAATAGGAAGGCAGTCTCCGGCCTGCAGTCCAAATGTTAATAGGAAGGCAGTCTCCGGCCTGCAGTCCAAATGTTAATAGGAAGGCAGTCTCCGGCCTGCAGTCCAAATGTTAATAGGAAGGTAGTCTCTGGCCTGCAGTCTTTCTTGGCATCATCTCTTTCCCTTTTGATTTATTTGCTGCCAATACTTTGTTTCCTTTGCCAATTTTCTGTAGTAAATTCCAGGCCCCACTTGCCTATTTTCTGTACCTCTACTTGCAGCAGGTCTCAAATATTGCGACCTCATGTTGGTACACTATCTGTTCCAGGAAGCTTTTGTTTACAAGGTCTAAAAATCTCAGGGCATACTCAAGTTTTGAGATGTATGTGTTCCAGTTAACTGAAGGGTAATTGTAGCTGAAATCACTCATTATATAGGAATTTTTAGTAACGGGCAGTTCTTGAAGTATTTTTAGGAACCTATTGTGGACCTCTAAGGTCCATAATATAATATACCATAAGGTCTAAGGTTAACAACGACCGCCACCAGTACTGTTAGCCAACAGGGTGCTGGCGGAAATTGGGCTACTGTTGGCCGAAGGAGAAGAGGGGGGCGAAGGCGTGCCCAAAGGCAGGAAGATAGGAGGAAGGTTAGGAGTGTAGCAGTGAGGGTAGGAACTTTGAATGTTGGCAGTATGACTGGTATAGGAAGAGAGCTAGCTGATATGATGGAGAGAAGGAAGGTTGATATATTGTGTGTGCAAGAGACCAGATGGAAGGGAAGTAAGGCCAGGTGTTTAGGAAACGGGTTCAAATTGTTTTATCATGGTGTGGATGGCAGGAGAAATGGGGTAGGGGTTATACTAAAGGAACAATATGCCAAGAGTGTTTTAGACGTGAAGAGAGTGTCTGACCGAGTGATGTTTATGAAGCTCGAAATTGATGGTGTAATGATGAATGTTGTTAGTGCATATGCTCCTCAAGTTGGGTGTCGAAGAGAAAGAGAAATTTTGGAGTGAGTTGGATGAAGTTGTGGTGAGTGTACCCAAGGGTGAGAGACTAGTGATTGGAGCGGACTTTAATGGGCATGTTGGTGAAGTGAACAGAGGGGATGAGGAAGTGATGGGTAGGTATGGTGTTAAGGAGAGGAATGCAGAAGGTCAGATGATTGTGGATTTTGAAAAGGATGGACATGGCTGTGGTGAATACGTATTTTAAGAAGAGGGTGGAGCATAGGGTGACGTACAAGAGTGGAGGAAGATGCTCACAAGTTGATTATATACTATGTAGGAGGGCCAGTCTTAAGGAGATTGGAGACTGTAAAGTGGTGGCAGGTGAAAGTGTAGTTAAGCAGCATAGATTAGTGGTATGTAGAATGACGTTGGTGATCAAGAAGAGGAGGAGGAATGTGAAAGCTGTGCCAAGGATTAAATGGTGGAAGTTAAAAAAGGGTGATTGTGAAGTGGAGTTTAGAGAAGAGTTAAGACAGGTACTGGGAGGCAGTGTAGAGTTACCGAATAGCTGGGTAACTACAGCAGAACTAGTAAGGGTGACTGCTAGAAAGGTGCTTGGTGTGACATCTGGACAGAGGAAGGAGGACAAGGAGACCTGGTGGTGGAATGAGGAAGTACAGGAGAGTATACAGAGGAAGAGGCTGGCTAAGAAGAAGTGGGATTGTCAAAGAGATGAAGAAAGTAGACATGAGTATAAGGAGATGAGGCGCATGGCAAAGAGAGAGGTGGCAAAAGCTAAGGATAGGGCATATGGAGAGTTGTACGAGAGATTGGACACTAAAGAGGGAGAAAAGGACCTGTACCGATTAGCTAGACAGAGGGACAGAGCTGGGAAAGATGTGCAGCATGTAAGGGTGATAAAGGATAGTGAGGGAAAGGTACTCACAAGAGAGGAGAGTGTGTTGAGTAGATGGAAAGAGTATTTTGAGAGGCTGATGAATGAAGAGAATGAGAGAGAGAGAAGGTTGGATGATGTGGGGATAGTGAATCAGGAAGTGAAACAGATTAGCAAGGAGGAAGTAAGGGCAGCTATGAAGAGGATGAAGAATGGAAAGGCTGTTGGCCCAGATGACATACCAATGGAAGCATGGAGGTGCTTAGGAGAAATGGCAGTGGAATTTCTAACTAGATTGTTTAATGACATTTTGGAAAGTCAGAGGATGCCTGAGGAGTGGAGAAAAAGTGTTTTGGTACCTATCTTTAAGAATAAGGGTGATGTGCAGAGCTGCAGTAACTACAGAGGGATAAAACTGATTAGTCACAGCTTGAAGTTATGGGAAAGAGTAGTGGAAGCAAGGTTAAGAAGGGAGGTGATGATTAGTGATCAGCAGTATGGTTTCATGCCAGGAAAGAGCACTACAGATGCAATGTTTGCTCTGAGAGTGTTGATGGAGAAATACAGAGAAGGTCAGAAGGAGTTGCATTGCGTCTTTGTAGACTTGGAGAAAGCATATGACAGGGTGCCTAGAGAAGAGTTGTGGTATTGTATGAGGAAGTCGGGAGTGGCAGAGAAGTACGTAAGAGTGGTACAGGATATGTACGAGGGTAGTGTGACAGTGGTGAGGACTGCAGTGGGAGTGACAGATCCGCTTAAGGTGGAGGTGGGATTACATCAAGGATCAGCTCTGAGTCCTTTCTTATTTGCAGTGGTGATGGACAGGTTGACAGATGAGATCAGACAGGAGGCCCGTGGACTATGATGTTTGCAGATGACATTGTGATCTGTAGTGAGAGTAGGAATCAGGTTGAGGAGACTCTGGAGAGGTGGAGATATGCTCTAGAGAGCAGAGGAATGAGGGTCAGCAGGGCTAAGACAGAATATATGTGTGTAAATGAGAGGGAGGGTAGAGGAATGGTGAGGATGCAGGGAGTAGAGTTGGTAAAGGTGGACGAGTTTAAGTACTTGGGATCAACAGTCCAGAGTAATGGTGAATGTGGAAGAGAGGTGAAGAAGAGAGTACAGGCAGGGTGGAATGGGTGGAGAAGAGTGTCAGGAGTGATTTGTGACAGACGGGTATCCGTAAGAGTGAAAGGGAAGGTCTACAAGAGTGTAGTGAGACCAGCTATGTTATATGGGTTGGAGACAGTGGCATTGACAAAAGGCAGGAGTCAGAGCTGGATGTGGCAGAGTTAAAGATGTTAAGATTTGCAATCGGTGTGACTAGGATGGATAGGATTAGGAATCGGTATATTAGAGGGTCAGCTCATGTTGGACAGTTTGGAGACAAAGCAAGAGAGACGAGATTGCGTTGGTTTGGACATGTGCTGAGGAGGGATGATGGGTATATTGGGAAAAAGATGCTAAGGATGGAGCTGCCAGGTAAGAGGAATAGAGGAAGGCCTAAGATAAGGTTTATGGACGTGGTGAGAGAGGACATGCAGGCGGTTGGTGTGACAGAGCAAGATGCAGAGGATAGGAAGAAATGGAAAGAGATGATCCGCTGTGGCGACCCCTAACGGGAAAAGCCGAAAGAGAAGAAAGAAAGATTGTGGACCTCTAAGGATGCAGAGGGTGTCTTATAGTAAGGTCAAATTTGGTAATCTCTTTTGTTCAGGGTATGCAATTGCTAGATTAACTCTCAAGTTTTTGGGTCTCTGGGTTTATTTTAAATGTTTTATTGTCATTAAGAAATTGGATAAGTCCCCAAAGTTTCCCTCAGGTCTGAATGCATAAGCACAGAACCTTGCTAGATGGACCGCAATCTTTATACACTTAAACCAAATCTCAATTACTATACAGTTACGGACATGTTAAAGATGCAAGAGAGACTCAAGGTTAGGCAATTTACTACAGAGTCTTCTGGTATTGAGTAGAACAGATTTTATGTAATTTAGACTTGAACTTGAGTTGGTTACTGCATTACTGCCGGCTAGACTGCAATATCCACTAGCTGGACTCTTGCCTAGAAAGGTATTGTGAGGCAGTGGTGTATGTTGAAGTCTTAGAATGAGAGACACAGACCAGTAAGCTGGACTATCATCCATCCTATCCCATGCTGACACATACTGAATCCTCCATGGATCACACCAGCTACTTATAAAATAGTTAACAGCTATTATTTTTCCTCTTTATGGATGTAATATTCTTGGTGAAACTAGAATGCCACTCAGGATCAGTGTCGCACTTGAATTTGACACAGGCGGTGACAGCTAACATGCGTCTGTATACATCCCTCGGGGTCAGCAGTAGTGAATAACAACCCGAATGAGAACTTAACTCACAAATAGTGCAGAGTAAGAAGCAGGACGAGAACTTAACTGGAAGAAGTCTCAATAACTAAATGTAACAGCAATGGAAGTAGTAAATGAAGAGCCTACACCAGCTGTGAGCTACAAACAGGTCTTAACTGATAGCAATAGGTGTGAGTGAGAAACACACCAAGCATAGCAACAGTAGTAACTACACAGCACAACAGGTACAGAAGTGTTCGAGTGCAGCTACAGGCAACTAGGAGAAACCTCCCCACAAACACACTCAACCTCCAGCAAAACTATAACGCTAAAGGCTCAAGAGAGCACACTAGCCAATGGCAGAAACAAAATTTGATAAATCAAAAGGAAGGAAAAACTAAGAAACGTGCCCAATGGCTACTACAGAGCCCCAGAAACTCACTCATGCTGAATGTGCAACATCCCATAACGCTCCTGAAACAAGGGCAATGTTGAGCAACAACAGTAGAACTTAAAACAATGCACAGACAAGCAGTCAATAGAAATTCATAATACAACTCACTTCCAGTAAATAATAGCGCAGAACACTGCACATTCCCCTTCCCTCACAAGAGAAAAATTGCTAAAACAGTTCTAAACTTTAAAAATGATGACAGGCAACACAAGGCTCATATAAAGTTGTTAAACCAGGCACTTCCCTGGTGTTGGAAGGATCAAATTTTTGTCACTTCCAGAGCATAAGTCCCAGCTGGCCAAAGGCAAACAACATCATGTAACTCCACTAAAACAAGGGCCTCAGATGATTTCAAAATGCAGCTTGACCCAAAGAAACTGCAGCGACTGATGAAACACCTAAAAACTAAAGCAGCAGACAAAATGATACGGCATAAAACCACACAGGAGGAAAGGCACAGATAGCATGAAGTCACAAGAAGAAAGACATCTCATCAAAGAGCCACAGCAGAAACAGGAGTGAAAGCATGAAAACAAACTGTTCACCTTTCAGTAAACCCATCAACAGCAGCAGTGAGAAATCAAGGCCTAGAAGCCAAGACCAAAATCCTTCCTCAGAAACCGTGATTTTCCCACTTCTATTTGGACAGTAGAACATGTATGCAATCTGTACTATATGGACTTACGGTAATCGGTGACATTGTTACCTCTGCTTTTGGACAAAGCTGTGCAGGCCTTAAGTAAAATGATAATTGAATACACTATTTCCCGATGAAAACTGCTTATCTGAGCATCTCAGTCTCACACCCAGCACAGAAAATGTTTAGAAGAAAATATAGG
Source organism: Protopterus annectens (assembly GCF_019279795.1). NCBI lineage: Eukaryota > Metazoa > Chordata > Ceratodontiformes > Protopteridae > Protopterus > Protopterus annectens. The sequence goes on from NC_056737.1 coordinate 1,206,354,528, forward strand.
AGAGAAGCAGAAGACAGTGCCTGTGACTTCACTGCACAACTCAGCACTTACTTCCATGGATAAGTAAGTAGATGTCAAATTAGTACTTACAACATACTGCAAGATCTTATGATAAGGAAGTAAACACTATACACTTTATTGGCTAATTTAATGAGAATATAGTTGACAGATTAGGAATAGGCCTCAGCTAAAGGATGAGTTAATAAAGATGGCCTCTATCTTACAGGGTACAAATCCACAAAAGGGGTTTACCTAGTGCCACCTATGAATATAAGAAAACCCATGGGTACTGGATAAATCATTACAGCACGTTCTTCAGGCAAGAATGGGAGTCATTAGTTCCAACATGTGCCAAGGTATTGGAGATAAATGCTTTCACTCCATCTAAGTAGGGCATTTACAGTTTAAATGTCCACACAGAGACAGTGAGGAAAAAAAAAGCATTGTGTAGGAGGTAAAAGACGCAACACTATGATAGGGATGTGTTTGTCTTGAAAGTGCAGATGCTGCATATTAACAAAAGGCCTTTTATCCTATCTTGGCAGAGGAAAAAGAAATCACTGCACAGAGGGATACTGCATCAGACACAGCTATTGTTAAGACTGTGGTTATTAGAAAGAGTATTACTTAGTCTGGCAGTCCAGTCTATTTAGGGATACTTTTTCAAGTCCCACTGGCCAGAATGCACAGGATCATAAAAATGCAGTGCAGTTAAGTCACAAGAGGATTTACCTTGTGCCAGTACTCACCCTCATGCTGTACCCTCCTTCTAGTCCTGGAGTAAATGTACGGGTACCCTGCTAATTATCCAGGTTTAATCTGAAGGGTGCTAGGGTGGCACTATATTTAACTTGCAGAGGAAGTCTGTTCCAGAAATGAGGTAAGTACCAAGTAATACATTTGTCTCTTTGGCATGTTTTATTTATGTGTCACTGGTGATTTTAAGTCCCTAGTTCTGGTATTCGTGGAGCTGTTTGACCAGCAAACATACAGTAGATCAAAAAGGTCAGGGTGTCTAATCAGGTAGAATGGAAGGCACAAATCACCCCACAAGACCCTATGAAAAACTTACTACAAAGACAACTATTCAAGCCTTTTCTGAAACTTCCCTGCTAAAACCCAAGATTGAACCAGGGACCTTCAGACTTTTAATCTAATGCTCACCCAACTGATCTATTTTGACTAATTTGGATTAGGAAAAAAAGCAGAGAAAGAAAATGTTTACAGTGTTTTTTAACATCTCAGCAGTCATTTTAATAGAAAATTATTGTGATGATACAATATCTTGTGTATATGCAACCACACACACTCAGAAATGGATACAAGCTCATGGGGAAGGGAGCAGTGCGGATAACCAGGAAGTGACCATAGCTCTAAATAATGCTGGGCATGTGACTGCTTCGGGAAAAGTTAGGTAGTTGTAGGAAGCTTGAACCTAAGCCACAACTCTGAAAAGGTGCTAAACGTTCTGTAGGAATTATTTCAGGGGAAGAGATGGTTGGTAACAGCAAGTGTAAAACTGACCCATAGTTGTCAAAAGATAATAAACTACCCTAGGAAAGTGAATTTAGCGATAGTAAAGGAAGACTTAGATTCTCAAGGGCAGGTGAAGTCCACATATTGGCAAGGGTTTATTGTACAAAGACTGCACTTCTGAAGTCAGGGCTAGAGGAAGAAGTGATACAGAAGTTAGTAGTTTGAAGGATCTTCAGTTAAGTACTTCTGGCCATAGCACATGATACTCCTTTTTTAGGCCATAGGGACACGAAGTGTACAAAATGTATTCTTATGCAAAACTTTTATTGGCCAGGTGTTGTAACAAACATGGGAGGGTACTGAAACATATATGAGCAGTGCCAAAAAGGTGAGCAAGGTAGGACAGAAATCTAAGGCTGTTATAGTGGCTTTCCGTTACCGGAGAAGCATTTCAGATGATACCAGGGGCCTCTCTGGATCAAAGCACTACAGTTAAAAGTACATCTTGGTGATGGTAGACCTTTCCAACAAGAATCCTGAGACATGGGTTTTGCCCTCTTTTTCAGGTAGAAAATATTGCAAATTCTCTATTAGAAATTTTCAGAAGAGAAGGTTTTTCATAAGAAATACTGATGGACAGAGGGGCTATCATCTCAACAGACCTGCTGACCTCTTTGTGGAGACATTCTGGGGTAAGATATTTAAAAATAATCCCCTACTATTCATGAATGGGTTGGTAAAGGGGTTTACCTATACTTTTAAAGCATTAATGACAGCTTTTGTGGAAAACATTAAGTAAGAGTGGAAAAGCATCTACCCCAGCTTCTCTTTTCAAAGAGATGATGTCCCATAAATCCTGAGCTATTTCCCTATTTGAGATACTTTATGGCTACAGAGTTTGGGAACACGTAGACTTGATCTTTGATGAGAATGAGATTTCCACAAGGATTCCTTTCTGGTTTATGCCATGTCTTTCAGGACTAAGATCTTGCTTTTTGGCACAGGAGTATATAGAGCATAAGCACTACAGCAATAAACTGCCTATTATCAGAAGGCAACACTCCAATAATATACTGTTGGAAAAAAGTAGTGGTGTTTAATCCTGCCTGGTAGAATCAGGTGCAGGTAGCATGGCAGGGTCATTTTACTGCTGTGAGGAAGGTAAGCAATGCAAAATTATCTGGTGGAGTTGCCAACAGGTGGCATGGACAAAAACTCTACCATGTTAATATGATGAAGGCCTACCATGACAGGAAGTTATTGGTACTTGGTACTTGTATTGGGTTACAGGAGGAATTGGAGAGGAATCATGTTGCAAACTTTCTCAGTATGGCTTACTGTGACACTTCAGTGGACAAGGTGATGCTGTCAAAGTAGCTATACTTCATGCATATTTTGGAAATCCAAGCAGTACACAAAAGTTTGTGGGATATGTTCAACTGCTAAGGCATGGTGCACCCAGATGGGGACACGTTTGACTGTTAAGCCATGGTGTACCCACGTGTGGACATGTTCAGCTGCTAAACTATGGTGTACCCACATGGCGACATGTTCAACTGCTAAGCTATGGTGTATCCATGTGGGGACAGGTTCAACTGCTAAGCCATGGTGTACCCAGACGGGGACATGTTCAACTGTTAAACCATGGTGTACCAAGAATGGGATATGTTCAACTGCTAAGCCATGGTGCACCCCAATGGAGACATGTTCAACTGCTAAGCCATGATGTACCCAAATGAGGACATGTTCAGCTGCTAAACCATGGTGTACCCACATGGCGACATGTTCAACTGCTAAGCTATGGTGTATCCATGTGGGGACAGGTTCAACTGCTATGCCATGGTGTACCCACATGGGGACACGTTCAGCTGCTAAGCCATGGTGTACCCAGAAGGAGACATGTTCAACTGCTTAGCCATTGTGTATCCAGATGGGGGCACATTAAACTGCTAAGCCATGGTGTACTCAGAGGGGCAACATGTTCAACTGCTCAGCCATGTTGTATCCATGTGGGGACATGTTCAACTGCTAAGCCATGGTGTACCCAGATGGTGGTATGTTCAAGTGCTAAGCCATGGTATACCCAGATGAGGACGTATTCAACTGCTAAGCCATGGTGTACTCACATGGGGACATGTTCAACTGCAAAGCCATGGTGTACCCAGAAGAAGACATGTTCAACTGCTGGTGTACTCAGATGGGAACATGTCCAGCTGCTAAGCCATGGTGTACCCAGATGGCGGCATGTTCAACTACTATGCCATGAAGTACCCAGATGGGGAGATGTTCAATTGCTACTCCATGATGTACATTGATGGGAACATGTTCAACTGCTAAGCAATAGTATACCCAGATGGTACACTACCACGTGGACCAAGGGTCTCAATGGCCAAAGAGGCTAATGCATAGTGCCTGAGCAAGTCAAGCAAACCATGTGGGAAGAACTACTAAAGATGTTAGCAGCCACATAATCCAGCAGCACTGGGCTTCACCAATAATGCTGGTGCAAAAAAAAGCTATTGGCACCATGTTCTCTGTGCACTACAGGAAATTAACAAGTCCTAGAGAATCAGATGCTTACTCATGTCCAGAAGAGATGAGGCTTTGGAGCAGTTGGATGTTGCTAAATATCTATTACTGACTTGCCTAAGGGTGACTGGTAATGGTCTTCAACACCCATAGCAAGGGAAAGGTCAGCTTTCCTTGACCGGTTTGTGTTACAAATATACACAAAGATGCCTTTTGTGATGAAAAATGTTCCAGCAGTTTTCCAGAGGCTGCTAGAGCACACCTTGACAGGAGATAGAGACTAGGATTTTGCTTACATAGATGATATCAATATCTATAGTCAGACTTGCAAAGAACATTATGGAAATGCTGAACAAAACAAAAAGAGCAGGATAAACCACCAAGGAAAGTAAATGTCCAGTAGAAATGGCAAAGTATGGTACTTTCGTCATCAATTTTGTGGTGGCAAGATCTGGCTAAAGTCCATCACGGCAGAAGCTAAACAAACATGGCCTACGCAGTTACCAAATGGCACTTAGCATTCCTGGGCAATGGGGTATTATAGAAATGTTGACCCCCCCCAATATAGTACCACAGCCACATACCTTAATGAAAAGAACAGGTCAGATAAGTATATCCAGACCTTGTTAAGCAAGTGTTCCAGAAGCTGAAGGAGGCCTTGAGTAACTGCACTGTACTAACCAGCCCTGATTATAGCCACGAGTTATCTTGCAGGTATATGGCTTAAACAACGGACGTCTGGCTGTACTTGGGATTCTTCAAATGAAGAAGAGCATCAGATAATGTATTTATAACATATTTTAGTAGTAGGCTCCAGCCAAAGATAAAACCATATGCAGCATGGAAAAGAAAAGATTGTGGTTACTCTGGGCTCTCAAAAATCTTCAACTCGAGCTACACTGTGGAAAATTCACATTAGTTACAGATCATAGTACCTTACGGTTGTTACACAGAGCCAGCGGGTAAAATGGTATGTTTCTTAGATTTGCCTCTGCGTTACAGTCCTATGCTGACAATCCAGCACAAGAGAGGTACAAGTAATGCAAAGCAGCTGGTTGTCAAGGCAGGGAAATGGGAAGCAGAATATAAAATGCACCTTCTACCCTCAAGCTATGTTTCTTGGTGATAAATCAAGAAAGCTATCCTGAGGTATAATAATAAGGTGGAAATGTGCTAAAGCAAGTGCCTTTATTTTTGATAATTAAAAAAAGTAATGCTGCACAAAATGCAGCAGTCTTTCCAGTAAAACATGCAACAGTGAGGTAACAATGTATCAAGATTGTGTAAAGATGTGCAGATCATGCTTTGGTCATACAGTTCTCAACCTGATGCATGGCTAAAGCCATGAACGGACAGCAAAGTTCTCCACAGCTAAGGAAATGCACAAACAAGAAACTACCCTCTGATGCCTGAATCAAACATGGAATAAGAATCTGGTACTCTTCTAAATTCAAAGAGTTCAGTTCATCTTTGCCTTCTGAAGTGTGCAGAATATCTTTTGGATTGATAGTTCATGTCTGGAATTTAGTATCAACAAATTTCCTACAAGGACTAATGGCTTTCAAAAGTCAGAGATAGACAGAGTAGAGCAAATCTTTAGTTAGTGGTTAGTTAATGGACCAAAACACCTGCAAACAGCATTTCTCTCCATGTGCGAGTCTGTTTAAATTATTTGCTTTGTATTTCTCTGCGCAACATTTTATTTATTTTAGTTCTTTTTCATTTATTATTCAGGTTACTCCTACTAGGCTAGTGGCCTCCTTTAAGGGGACACCTGAGGTGGTATTTCTACTGTTATATGAAATTTGGTCAGGGTAGTAGGGAACTTACCCTACTCAGAACCCTGGAGGTAGGTAATGAGTGAGCATGCACTTCTTGTTCCTACTGCAGTGGCTGGGAGGACAGACTGCAATGTGGAGAGAATGGCAGAAGCCACAAAGGTGAATGCCAGTGTTGTAGAGAGTTCTAACAGAGTTATGGAGAATTCGGAGGTTGTTTTTCAGCAAAATCTGTCTGTTGGAAAAAAAGAGGAGTCAAAGAGTGTGTCTTGTGTAATCACAACCATCCAGTTGGGAGGGTTGCATGATGACATATCTATGGAAATGTTGATGCATACTGAGCCAGAGAATGAAGGAGATGTTTCATGGGGAGTATTACGGATAAAATATGAAAGGAAGAAGCAGAATCGATCTCAAAAGAAGATGGTGGAGCACAAAGGATTTCTTATGCAGAAAAGGTGAAGAAAAGTGCCAAAGAAATAACAAAAAAGGAATGGAAAGCCAAACAGAATGTGAAGCAGAAGTACATGGTGAGAATTCAAAATGAAGAACAAGAACTGGATAGGCATGACGTTTGGTACAACGCAATGGTTCCTTTGGGTGTAAAAGCCCCAGAGGTAAGATCTTTTAATCTTATACACAACAATATGTTCATCTGAGGTGTTCTATGGTCTATATGCAGATGACTTGAAATTGGGTAAACTGATTACAAGTGTTACAGATAATGCATGTCTGCAAAATAACTTGACTAAATTGACAACTTGGGCACAGGAGAACAATATGCTGATAAAGACATCAAAAACCAAGCATATGAGATTTGGGAGACAAACTGAATTATGAATATTTAACAGAACACACAGTGATTGAAACTGTAGACTCATTTAGGGACCTGGGTATATGGGTAGACTCAAATACGAGTTTTTCTAATCATATCACCCAATTGGTTAGTGATCGTTATAGAACTATAGGTTGTATAAAAAGATTTATAAAGTCTAGGAAATCAAAAATGACGAAGTCATTGTTAGTTTCATTAGACCCAAACTTGAGTATGGAACAACAACATGGAAACCCTATAAGAAAACAAGCATGAAGAGTACAGTGGAAATATACCAAGGGCATCCATGCATGTGAAAATGTAAATTATGAAAAACTAAAATATCTCAACTTGTACAGTTTCTCTTACAGATATCTAAGAGGAGATCCTCTTCAGGTATATAGGGCATTTAGTGGCAACTACCTCTGGGAATGTTTTGGTTTATCAAAAAGTACTAGAGAATCATCAGACAAGCTATGTAGACGATTCTGTAGGAATAAGAAGTGTAAAAACTGGTTCTCTGACAGAGCAGCTGATGCATGGAACAGACTACCAAATTAAATTAAAGCAAGTACTAGTTTAGATATTTTTAAGAACAGCCTGAATACTTATTAAGGGAACAAATATTTTGGTATATTGCCAAGCTAGAAGGGCATTAATGCCCATGCTTGAAATATTTGTATGTATGTGTATATGCTTGAGACCTTTTATGCAATGGAAAATTTTTATGGAGACTATTAAAAAGGACTGTAATCCCTGAACTTATATGTAATAAAACATTTAACACAGAAACAAAAAAGACTCATGTACAATATCAAATGGAAGTAGAAAGAGAAACTTTAAAAGGACATTTAAAATGTTTATGTGAAGAAGTACTGCACATTCCAAAAGTCTATAAGAGGGGTTTATAGACTGATATAATGGAATGTAACTTTCTGTTAAAAATAGAAAAGCACAATAATTATGCATATTCTAAGCATGATAAATGTTGAAGGAAATATGAGTGAAGTAAAATATTGGGGACAACCTGAAACGTGTTTCTTTTGTGAAAAAGAGGAACATTTGATAAATAATTGTGATAAAAAGAAATGTTACATTTGTGGAGAACAAGCTCATGACACAAAAAATGTGAATTGAAATGTTATCAATGTAACAAAATTGGGCATTTATGGATGGATTGTAAGACTGAAAATGATGAAATGAAGAAAAATAAAAGAAGAACAAGAGCAAAGAGAAGAAATGGTAAAAGTGGTGGAAATAGAAGAAAGATTAGATAAAGAAGATAAAGAAACTGATAAGAAAGAAGGAATGGAGGAAACTTCTGAACTACGTGATGAGGAAGATATAAATTGGGAAGCAGTAAAATGAAAGAAAATTTCAATTGATAAAAGGGTAAAAGAAAAAAGACAATTTAAAGGAATAAGCATAAAAGAGAAAAGAAATGGACAATAAATAAAATATAATTATAATCTATAGAAAGCTGAGGAATCTCTAGAAAGCTAAGTAAAAGAGAAAGTAATAACTTTAGAATATTTTCAGTGAATGCAAATAGTATTAAAAATGTAGTAAGAAGGACAGGGGTTTTGGAATGCTGTAATAAATATGACAGATGTGATTTTACTAGAGGATAAAATATTATCATCAAATGAAGAAAGATTACAAACAGAAAGAATATGAGGGAAAAGATAATTTGAAATTTGCGATTGAAAGGTGTTCTGAAATAGGAATTCTTTGTAGAAATACTACAAAAATATTAGATATAACTTTGGTAAAAATGGGAATATTAACTATTGTGGATTTAAATGAGAAAAACAAGTACATAGAGTTATAGTATTATATGTCTACGCTACTTGCAAAGAAAAATAATTTTTATTTCATAAAATTCTAGATTATGCAGTGCTAAATATGAATATTACACTGACAGGAGATTTTAATTCTGACTTAATAGGTAAACGTAAAAAGAAAGGAAATGATGTAAGAAAGCTATCACAACTTATGAGATGTGGTAAATAATTACTCGGGAATAGAAATTCATGTACTTACAGAAGGGGTACCGACAGAACAGAAATAGAATATTTTATAATATCAGAAGGACTAATCATAAGGAATAGAGAATCAAATGAAACAGGTTTTACAGATCATTTAGCAATACAGATAGACATACAGGAAAATAAAGAATATATAAAAATAGTCAAATGAATAAAAGGTTAAATGAAAAAAATGGGATAAAGAACAAAAGAGATTAATAATGCAGTTATGAAGAGATCATATTACAGTTTGAACATCCTATAAAGATTGGTCTAAATGGTGGATGAATTTTAAGATTAAGTATAAGAAATGTTATTTAAAATGGTTATATTATGTAAGAAAAATAGATAAAGAAAAGTATAGAATGTATAAATATGTACTGGAACATTTAGAAAATAATGATAGAGAGCATTTTGATAGAAAGAAAGAAATATAAAAAAACAAGAGAAAATTAGAGCTGTTATTCAAAAAAGACATTTTTACAAGGAAAAAGAGAAGAGTTTTCTACATATTTAAGTAGGCCAATAAAGGAAGATAGTATAATGAGGGAAATTAAAAATACAAAAGGAGGAAATACAAAGAAATCAGGAACAAATTACGAATATTGTTATAGAATACGTACAAGACATGTTTAACAGAGAAAATAAGAAATTAAAAGTAACAGGAGAAGTAAAAAGTTTTCAGAACAAGAAAACAAAATTTGAAAAGGATATTTCTTTATATGGATTAGATAAGGTATTAAGACAAGTAAATATAGATTTGGCTACAAGGTCAGATAGAATAGGCTATGAAATATATAAAAACTTAAAGGAATGGCAAAAAGAATATTGTTTTAAGATTTTGAATGAATGTATAAATAAAGGTTTTATGTACAAAGAATTATGGGTGCTTCCTTATTATACAGTTCTTGCCGATACAGTAAGGTAAAGAGTGAACAGGGTGAGTAATCCAGTTTCTGGTGAGTGTTTTACTGTGAACTGCAGTGATCCTGACTCCAGCTGAGCTTACCTGGCAGTGGTCCTGCAGATTGTACTATGTCACCTGCTCCGGCAGGTATGGAGTCCTGTACTTAAAGAGTATGTCTGTGATTTAGGGAGGGAGATGTAGTAAAGCTGACTCACCTATCAGGTTTGGGTGCTGCTGTCATTGTACACATTGTACTGACACACAACCATGCCTGCTGAGTTATTCAAAGGAGGTGGCTGCATGGACACTGCAGGAATGTGGTTTCCTGAGAAAGTGAAAGCAAACGTTTACTCAGGTATACATGTACTATGTGTGTGTAACTGTTCATGATTTTGGCACACTTTACCTTGTCCCTGCCAAGCTTTAAATTCCAATTACTAAAGCCAAAAGTAGAAATGCATTCAGTTGCTTGTGCTACAAGATAAGGAAATACACCCTAGCTGCAAAAGTTTAAGTTGGTGTAATAAAACAGGTGACCAAAGCAGGTGGAGCACACCTTATTTGTTAGGCAGAAGGCTTCCTCACCCTATTGATTTCACTAAGGCTGTTTTCAATTTCATCAAGGCCGCTTTAATAAGGAAGTACCAAATTATGTCATGGACTACTTAAATTTATTTGGAAGAAGAAAAAAGAAAGAAAAACTGGAGACAGTACTGCACAATAATGATAATATTTTTATGAAAATATTACAAGAAAGATTTGAAACAAAAAAGAAACGTTATGTCACATAGTATGTATAGTAAAAAGGGAAGGGGTATCATGACTTAATAAGTAAGAACAGGAAGGGTTATCAAGAATTATTAATAATAAGAGAGAAAGGGAAGGGATATCAAGAATTATTAATAATAAGAGAGAAAGGGAAGGGATATCAAGAATTATTAATAATAAGAGAGAAAGGGAAGGGATATCAAGAATTATTAATAATAAGAGAAAGGGAAGGGATATCAAGAATTATTAATAATAAGAGAAAGGAAGGGATATCAAGAATTATTAATAATAAGAGAGAGAGAAGGGAAGGGATATCAAAAATTATTAATAATAAGAGAGAAAGGGAAGGGATATCAAGAATTATTAATAATAAGAGAGGAAGGGATATCAAGAATTATTAATAATTAGAGAGAAAGGGAAGGGATATCAAGAATTATTAATAATAAGAGAAAGGGAAGGGATATCAAGAATTATTAATAAGAGAGAAAGGAAGGGATATCAAGAATTATTAATAATAAGAGAAAGGGAAGGGATATCAAGAATTATTAATAATAAGAGAGAAAGGGAAGGGATATCAAGAATTATTAATAATAAGAGAGAAAGGGAAGGGATATCAAAAATTATTAATAATAAGAGAGAAAGGGAAGGGATATCAAGAATTATTAATAATAAGAGAGGAAGGGATATCAAGAATTATTAATAATAAGAGAGAAAGGGAAGGGATATCAAGAATTATTAATAATAAGAGAGAAAGGGAAGGGATATCAAGAATTATTAATAATAAGAGAGAAAGGGAAGGGATATCAAGAATTATTAATAATAAGAGAGAAAGGGAAGGGATATCAAGAATTATTAATAATAAGAGAGAAAGGGAAGGGATATCAAGAATTATTAATAATAAGAGAGAAAGGAAGGGATATCAAGAATTATTAATAATTAGAGAGAAAGGAAGGGATATCAAGAATTATTAATAATAAGAGAGAAAGGAAGGGATATCAAGAATTATTAATAATAAGAGAGAAAGGAAGGGATATCAAGAATTATTAATAATAAGAGAGAAGGGAAGGGATATCAAGAATTATTAATAATAAGAGAGAAAGGGAAGGGATATCAAGAATTATTAATAATAAGAGAGAAAGGGAAGGGATATCAAGAATTATTAATAATAAGAGAGAAAGGGAAGGGATATCAAGAATTATTAATAATAAGAGAGGAAGGGATATCAAGAATTATTAATAATAAGAGAGAAAGGGAAGGGATATCAAGAATTATTAATAATAAGAGAGAAAGGGAAGGGATATCAAGAATTATTAATAATAATAACAGACAGACTGTAGATAGTATAAATAAAGGAGAAGTAGCTAAGCTTATGACAATAGATCTTAATAAGGCATTTGATACAATAGGACATAGCCTCATATGGGAGATGATAAAATAATAAAATATAGGTGAGACAATTAGGAAAGCATGTATGTCTGTTTATAGAAATAATAAAGTAAAAATGGTGGTAAATGGTTGGTTAAGTAAAGAGAAACAAATGAGAGGTGTGACACAGGGATGTACACTGTTTGCTTTAACTATGAATGTAATTGTATGTAAAATAAAAGACAAAAATGAAGACAGCAGAGTATGTAATGCCTAGAGCTTAAGATTCCCAATCTCATTAATACGACATTATAGTAATTGCAAAAACAAGACATGCATAAAAGAAGTAATACGTTATTTAAACAGATGTTCTGAAGCAATAGGAATGACTCTAAACAAAGAGAAAAGCAAAGGAATAGGAGACATGGTTCAGCTAGGAGGAATACAATTTACAATGAATGAAATGTCTGTCTTAGGTTTACATTTTGGAAAAAAAATGTTAGTAGGATGCAATGGAAAAAGATAACAGAAGAGATAAAGGGAATTTGCTTATTCTGAAAAACATACAGACTACCATTTAGAAAAAAAGGTTTATTTGATAAAGTCAGTTTTAATGGGAAAAATACCATATCCAGCAAATATATTTATACTACAAATGATACTGGAAGAATAATTATTACATTTTCATTCTTATGGGCTTCAAGACTGAATCCAGTAAAAAGAGGAATTTTATACGTAAATAAAGATAAAGGTAGTTTAGCTTTAATTAACTCAGTTGTATATGTGGCTTCTCTAAATTGATACACAGTGTAAAAATGAATGAATGAAAAAGAAAGTTTGTTGGTAACAATATTTAAATATATCTATGAAAATTTTGGGGATAAGATAAGTAGTAGTAAAACAGACAAAGAATATAAAAATAAAGAAACAAAATGTTACCAAGAAAAAGAAAATAAAATTGATAAAATAGAAAAGGAGAGACAACTGTGGTATAAGAATATAATGATGCATTAAAAGTTAACAGAAAAATATTTAAAGCTAAAAAATAAGAAATAAAAGTAATAAAAAAGTAGAATGCTAACGCTTTTTGTAGAGACTGGTAACAGATAAATCACCAGTAAAAGGGAATGTGCCATACAAAAAGAAAAGTAAAACAATATGTTTATATTGTGGCGAAGAGGAAGCCAGTGGGTATATGTTCCTGAAAAGTAAAACATTTCTAAAAATAATAGGATAAGATGTGTAAAAAACATTTTTGAAGGTATCGAAAACGTGAAAAAGATAAATATGGACATGATTAAATACATGTATAAAAACAGCAGTACAAATATGTTAAAAGAACTGATAAAAATGTTTTATAAGGGTTATATGGAATGAAAGGATAAATGAAATTATGATCAACAGAAAATGGATTTTGGCAGTAATATTGAACAAAATTAGGTGGTGGCTATGGAAAAATGAGTGGGGGGGCCTAATAAGTATATTAGATTGAGATAAAAAGAAAAATAAGTATGAATGTGTAATAAGTAAAATACTGATATGGAAATGTGTATATTATAAATATCTATATTTTTATGTAAATAATCTGTAAATATTGTTTTCTTTGTTTAATGAAGGACCCCTACTCTTCTCAATAGGTGTTGTGGGATCTTTTACATCCGTATGAGCTACCACCAACAAAAGTAGATGGGACGCTGGTTTAATGTGTCAGCTGAGGCATGGATATTTATTTGCTATGTATTTAATCTTACAAAATGCATTGATCTGTTTTATTTCAACACTTTTATTACTCGGTTTCAAAACTTCAGTGCCAATGGTTTATTTATCTGCATACAATGATAGCCTCAAAACTTGAGTGAATCACTAAGTGTTGGATTCCACCTTCAGAAAAAATTACTGTTTTAACCATAGCTACTAAGCAGGTATGATATAACTGTCGTATTTTAAGAGTGAATAGTGTGTTCTCAGTGTGCTAATTTAGTCCTGTTGGTGGCAGCACATTATCACAAACACAGGAAAGGGGGCACTATAATTAAAAAGGTATGAATAGCCCCACCTGGAAAATGTTTTGTATGTCTGTGTATACGTGTGTGTCTTGGCTAAGTATCAACTACAGTTGATAAGGGAGCACTTGACAGCATTAGGCTGACAGCAATGTTGGGAGGCCATTGGTTATAACTCTGTTCTGCAGCTGTTCAATGTGAAGCTTAGTTGGATGTGGCATATTTTGGTCACAGACTGAGGCAGTGAGACAATAATGCATATCTGCCACACAATCTTAAGGCCAAATCCCTCCTTATGTATTATGTGGTGGCCAGCTTTGCCCATCATGAGACTCCAGCCTCTGACAGTCACACATTAAATGAAGTGGAACATCATGAACTTAAAAAAAAAAAATCATGTTTTGTTTATATGTGGAGTCCCCCATAAACAGAAGACTATAATGCCATTCATTGTTTTTTTTCTAACTCAGAATTACCATGTCTTAAGAAAAACAAAATGTTTTTCTTGATGCCACAAATTCAGATTCAGGCAGTTTGGGTTTGACAAACTGAGCTTCATGGAGCTCTGCTGCTACCATCATTCATATGGGCTACTATTCATAATACTCTAGTATTTGAATGGAAAGCCATTTACTCATTTTTTTAAGTTTGACACAATGTAGGGATTACGATGGGTGGGATACATTCATGTTGTGCACAGACAAGTCTTACGAGTGTTCCAATTTAGGTAATGTACTCAAAGGTTGTCACAAGTTACTGAAACCAAGAGTTTAATGGTGTAAGTCCCCCCCCCCCCCCCACAGACACACAAATATGCACTGTACCCATGACAGAATTTATTGTGGCAGGAGAAAACTTAGACTTACAAACTCATTGAAAACGTGAATTACATCCACAAAGAGTTGTTGCTTGATAATTCATTATGAATCCCTAATGGAGGCCTGAAATTCAGCTGTGTCACACATAAGGTTTGATTCTGATAAACTTACAGATGAGTGCTACCCTCAGTTTGGAGTAAGCAGATACTAAAATCAAATAGGGCAAGTGTGACAGAAGTAGCAATGAATGTACACTGCCATTTAGGAATAGATAAGTCACAAAAAAAAAGCAGAATGAATTTGTGAGCTAAGAAAATGAGAGTAAACTTTTCACAAATACATTTTCAGATACAGTAGTACGTTACAGTGGTAACTGTAGCCCACTACTCACTACAAAGTTGTTCAGCTTAAGAATATGATCTGAAATTAAGACACTTCCTTAAGATACAGTATTCTTCTGTAATGGAGTTGTTCTCACATTCTAGGCACTCACAAAACCTTATTTATATTCTCTAAACTCATACAAGTTATTATTTACAAATAAAGACATTGATGTACTGTTATTTATTGCAGACCTGACTAATATGATATTAAATATTTCATTGCTGTTTTTTTATCCAACACTGTGAAATGCAGTAACTTATGTTTGTCACATATTACACATTTGAAAAAAAAATACTGCAGTCTTCTGTGGTTTGTAGTTTCTTTTGTGTATATAGATTATGTGATTTGGTGTTGTATCATCACTATTACTACAAGCCTTGTTTAATTTGTTATCTGCAATGGCTTATTTATGAACTGAGTAGATAATGACGCTGTTCATTACAGGCTTATTGCTCATATTTGTCAAATTTCCCATTGTCGTGTGTTCCACACAGGTAACACTGATTGCACTGTGTAAATGTCTTTGTTCAGTGTGTACCAGCTCAGTGACCATTTGTAACCTCCAGTTTCACTCTTAAAATATCCAAGTATTTCAAAGTGCCATGTCCCCGGTTAATAAAAAATCTCTATACAAACAAAATAAACCATGGCAGTGGTTCACCAGATAAAAAGTGTGCAAAAAGCAGATTTTAATTTGTACACTTAACAATCAGAACAAACAAGCTAACAGAAGGAGACAGTCATGATTGTTAACTGAGAAATACCAGAGCGATGAAATGCAAATCAAAGCTTATGCGTCTAAGCAGCAAAACAAAATATTTATTTTTTATGGGGGGGGTCATAGAGGTTACTTGGAGTGTGTTGCATCAAAAAACATGCAGAGAAATGAACAGTTTGTGTACTTAGAAAATGCAGAAACTTGCAGATGTCTAAGATTAAAAATAAATAAATATATATATATTGAAGTAGAGTACTTTTTTGTGTTGCTGATCTTACCCTATTATACCTCTTAACTTATCACAGTGAATTGCTTTGAATTGTACTGCTAAAAGTAATTGTTTTTGAATTGTAAACTAAACTGTTATGTATACATTAATTGTCTGTAACTGGAACTTATCTCCTCGGGTCTCCACTGAAAAAGGGTCTCTGGCCCAGCTGGACAAACCCGGT
Source organism: Protopterus annectens (assembly GCF_019279795.1). Taxonomy (NCBI): domain Eukaryota; kingdom Metazoa; phylum Chordata; order Ceratodontiformes; family Protopteridae; genus Protopterus; species Protopterus annectens. The sequence goes on from NC_056737.1 coordinate 1,206,370,567, forward strand.
TAACAAATGTCAATAAATAAATAAAAGGGAAAATATAAACCAAGAGCTGTGTTTAATTATGTAAACAGTATCATGAGGCATACAGAAATATAACATCTGACAGAAAGTAATGACCCCTTGACCCACAGAGAATGCCTGTTGTTGAAGCTACTTAGCTTTCTTAACTTGCAGATCAATTTTTTCAACCTTCATAATAAATATAGCTACAACATGCATTCTGCAATTCATTTAATATTTTGGACACTACTCCTTCCTCAGAAAGGGTGTCTTGATCAGTGACTGAGATGTCTGTCAGAAATTATTCTTCCCATGTCCACTGCGCTGTCCCACATTGTCTTTGCACCGTCTTCTTTATGTCATGCATTTTTTTTTGTTTGTTTTTGAGCGACGGTATACTTCTGTACTGTGCCATGATTACCTTCAGAATTTGCAAATTATTAAAATGTCCCATTTCTTTCCCATCACTCTATTTTAATAATTAAACTGGGGTTACTGCACTCTCTGGCACATAGAGATGGAACCCTGAATGTGACCCTGACGAACAGAGTTCGATACTGACTCAGGAGTTTCACATCAGCTCACTCATCCCAGTGGGCCTACATGGGCCCACTTCTACAGCTGAACCACTGGTGGACATTAGGATCACACAGGCATGCTGGCTGTAAGGATGGCAGGGTTTGGTTACATCACACTGAGATTGGACAGTTACACTAAGTCCACTGCATGAATTACCTATGGATGTGTGGGCCCAGGGAATGGTGGTATGGTGTAACAACGTAAGCCTTGATAGTTGTCTGTACAATGGCCTCATGATAAGTGCTCATGTCTTGGGAACACATCGGCTGGTGACATCTTTTACCCAATGGGAACAAATGGGTCATACAGGTTACAGTGGTTTGTGGGTTATAGGCATCAGCAACAAAAACAAATTGAATAAATAAAATATGTTGGACTGTGGTTTAGTTTTTGCTCACACTGTTTTATTTACTAGAACTCAAGATCACATGGTCGCTGTGCAAAAGTAGAGGAGTATGTTCAACTCTTGCTTGCTCTGTTTACAGGGAATTCATCTCACGCTGTTTTAACAATCCTTTTTATATTAATTTATTGAAGATTTAGACAATAACATGAACCCTCCATACTGAAGTGAAACAATTCAGTGTTAAATTTCTCCAGCCTTATTTCACTTATACTTTAAACACGTTTTAATCACTATTTTTGCTGCGATTACTATCTTAACAATGAGAGAATCAATTTGCTTTTTCAGGGTACTTATACAACTCAGACATCTAGCCCTAAATAAAATAAGAATATACACCACAGCTCCAACCAGTGTGACACTGTATCATACTTGAAGCCTGTCAGTAATGGATTGATATTTCCTGACCCAGGGAAAAGAAATGCCTCTCCAGTTCTGAAAAAATTAGTGCCACCACCTCCGAGACTACGCATCTAACCCACTACGTGTTAGTCTTAAGTGTGACCCCAGCGTATTTTACTAATCCTTTACCAAAGCAATATTTCTAAATATATAACTCCAATCCATCCTCTGCTCACTTGGCAGAATTAAAAATACATGCATAATAATGTAGTCTTCTTCAAAACACATCAAAACAGTGCCTCACTTTGTCTTTCAGCGTACGTTGCTCTCAGTATGGCACAGAGTTTCACATCTTCATGAGGCCTAAACTGCCTGCATTTTGCATTCTTTGTATGTACTACGTAGCACACAACAAAATGTAAATAAAATCTTTTTTTTACCAGAGTCCTTTTGTACATATTTCTCAATGCATAACCTGCTTCAGTGCCATTTATGATACTCATTCATCAGAGAGCCTTAACTTTGTCCTTTTCAAGTTGATGCTATTATGTTGTCTTGAAGGCTGCGGGGGTGGTTACTCCACCTGGTGCCCTGTATTTCAGGTGAGGTGAGAAACAATTTCTGTTTTATACTCTTTACATGTAACATTTTATTTTTAATATATTAGGTGCAAAACTGAGGAAAAAGTAGTCTTGTTATAGTAACATACAGTGCAAGAACCTTGTTACAGTTAGCAAAAACAGACCTGGTATTACAGACCTGATGTTACGGACCTGGTATAACAACCTTGTTACAGTTAACAAAAACAGACCTGTTATTATGGACTTGCTGTTACGGACTTGATATTACAGACTTGCTATTACAGACCTGGTATTCCTCCATAAAGAACTCTGACATTATTAGCAGACCTTGTGCTCTTCCTCAGACTACAGTGACAAAGGAAGTGCACAGGAAATTACTAACAGCTCTAATAAGTGTAACACTGCACATTGCCACAGAAATGAGAGCCAGAAGAGAAGCTGAGTGCTATTCGATTTATAACTCCCAACATTTCACATGCAAAACTGTAGGCAAAACCACAATTAACAAGAGCAGATCTCAAATTACAGCAGTCTTTAAAACGTGAAGTTTGTAAGTATCATTGTCATAATCTGCCTTCACCTTTCTTTTCTAGTTTTTTTCTGAAACAAGACAAGAAAGGACAAAATATTTAGAAGAAAATTTACAGACAGGTGTATTAGGCAACTTCTGTGCACAGCATTACAAAAAATTCATAAGCGTTCATAGCAATTTAGTACAATACTCCTACTTATGCATTTCAGCTATACAGAAACTGCACAGGTTTGAAGCAGGGCATCTTCACCTGCTCAAAATAGCTCAGTGAAGTGTAAGTGTATAATTGCATGACAGAATATATGAGTGTGTGTGTGTGTGTGTGTGTGTGTGTGTGTGTGTGTGTGTGTGTGTGTGTGTGTGTGTGTGTGTGTGTGTTTCATGCCTTTCAATTGTCCAGATTTTTGCAGAATGTCCAGATTTTTGATTCATAGTTCTGGTTTGTTTTTCCTAAAATTTGTGGTTTTCTGGCAAATCACTGAAGATTGAAGTCACTAAATAATGACAGCAATTTGAGTTTCAGACTTCATATTTTTCAGAAAATGCATGCTAACACAAATCTTATTCTATCAACTTTCTAAGTTTATCAGAGCAATATTTAAAATCTGTCCCCATTTTTGAGTCTTTGGTCTCCCACTATTTTAGGGGGCAATATTTTAATATCTGCAGTTTACTTGATACCTGCATTACCTAAAAACTCAGGCCTTTCAAACGAGTAGCTGTTCTAACAATACCTGCTCTGCCTTTACCTGTCTAGGCTTGTAATGGTCTGCAGACTTATAGCCTAGTATTTAACAATTTCAGATTAATTGCAAACTGGGAACACTCACTGAACCTCCCCCCCCCCCCAAGATGATTACACTCTTCAGGAACATCTAACATAGACAAACACTTGGTGCCAAAGTCATGGCTTAAAACTTGATACCAAAAAATGAAAACCAAAAATGCATTACAGTAGCTCTTGGGAAGTCAGCCACCCTGGGTAACTAAGTCATCAATAAAACACCCCTAAAAGTTGATTTACTAGTCAGGGATCTGGCAACTCCTATAGACAGTAACCTAGTCTTTGACCAACATGTGTCCAAGGTAATAAGAAAATCCTTCTTTGTTACTCAACGTGTAAGTAAAGGTATGGGGTCTATGTCCAGAGAGGTCATTGTACCACTGTGCTCGGCCCATCATACAGTATAACTCCCCCTAAGTAAGGGTATGGGGTCTATGTCCAGAGAGGTCATTGTAGCACTGTGCTCGGCCCATCATACAGTATAACTCCCCCCAAGTAAGGGTATGGGGTCTATGTCCAGAGAGGTCATTGTAGCACTGTGCTCGGCCCATCATACAGTATAACTCCCCCCAAGTAAGGGTATGGGGTCTATGTCCAGAGAGGTCATTGTACCACTGTGATCGGCCCATCATACAGTATAACTCCCCCTTTGGTATGCACCTGACCAGACATTTGAAGCAACTGGAACATCCACAAAGGTTCTTTATAAAAAGAATACAGGGAGTAAACAAAATGTCCCACATTGATTCCCTCAAAGCCCTCTCTCTTTACTCTGTATCATACAGACTACTGACAGGTGATCTTTGCCTGGCATACAAGGCATCCCTGGACCATATTCTGATAAACCGTTTGCACATCTGCTAAACAAACCGCGTTAGAACTACTAGATCAACATATCTAAACTTTGTTTGTGACATAACTAGGACAGCTTGGAGAGACAGATATTTTTTTCATAGAATTCCCAACCTCTGAAACAGGCTCCCCATCCATGTGAAGCAGAGTTATTCTCCAATTCTATTTAATAGCAACTTGGACCAATGGATGGGTAATCAGAAATTCATTCTCTGGGTTGGTGTCTATGTATCTGATGCACAGAGGCAGTCAGTAAATCACCCCCTATATAAATAAAATTTGTGGGTCACATTTGGGTTGCCCAGCTAGCCTTACAAAGATCTTAGTGGTCATTAGCCTAGTACACATCTATGAACCTTTGAATGCCATCCTCAACATTTTAAGAGGCAACCATCATGTCATAACTGACTATCCATGCAAAATATGATCCCAAACTAAGCAAATGGCAACAACATTAAGGAAAAACATTAGAATCATATGGAGCAACTGGACTACAGTCATTAAAGAGAGACATGATACAAAGGAAAAACTGTGCAATTCCATACTGAAAGTAATATTGTAACAATAAGGTACCAGGATTGCATAACGAGGTGATTTGATATAGCGTACACACGGCAGAAGTAGGTCACATCATTAAGTGAGAACATGTTTCTGCCGACATTACAAAAAGACAAAATGAAATATTTCTGCATTCTTTACTTTGGACTTTAACTACCCTCATTGGAAATGGAGATATGTTTTCTCTCACAGTCAAATGCCCAAAAGTCTCTCAAGCCACAAAGACCACCTAGCATGCAACCTATGCCCATTTTATGCATTCTTCTGCTACGAGCGGTCACTCATACACAGAAGCCCCTAATTCTGCTGTCTAATAACTCACTGAAACAATTAGGCTGGCTGGAACTCCCCCACCATCTCTCATTCATCCATCTAACTGCAGCACACAAAATAATCTACAGACTAACAGACTGTCCTGCTCTGTTGACACTACCTGCCCAGTACCAACCCAGCAGGGAACTAAGATCTGAAAATCATCTACTTCTTAAAGTGGAAAAGCCCACCTTACCTGCTGGTCAGCTCCTCTACTCCTTCACCATCGCCAAACTATGGAACTCACTTCCACCTTCTATAAGAAACACACCTTCAAACAAATGCTGAAAAATCATCTCAACTCTTCCTGGCTATGTTCCTGCTCTACACCCTAACCTCCTCCTTCTCTTTATATTATAACTTAACTTCTACGCTTTTTACTACTGCTGACTGATGATATTTTCTCTATAATTATTATTTTTATCACTTCTTGATACTGGTACAATAACGCTGACTAATATATCTCTGTTTATACCTCTCTGATTGAATGCATCTGGCAACCAACAAAATTCCTGCTTTTATGTATATAGTCCGTATGTATTACTGTAATCACCATGTGTATCACTGTATCTACTTTTGTACCAATTAAATGTTTAATATTTTCTGTATCTATGTTCTTGTCGAAGCTTTTCTCCCCACGCCTCCACTGAAAATGGGCTCTTTTAGGCCCAGTGTGGGCTTTCCCAGTAAACAAATGCAATAAATAAATAAATAATGTAATAATAAACAACCATACAGATGACTTAATCCAGTTCTTGTTGCTTATATGACGTTCCTTTAGTGTCACTTCATATTGTGTTAGTTGCTGATCCTGTACCATGTTTACTATCCTCACTACACCTTTTTTAAGGCAAATGCTGGAATTAGTATAATAGTTAAAGTCTTCACCTAATAAACATAATGTATAAGGTTTAACTGTGTTCTCAGGTAATTGGCTAGGCTTAAAATGGCCCTTCAGGGCAGTTAGCCTAATATCCTCCTATGAACCTATCACACAGTATTACACATTATGGACTGAGCCTAATACACGGTACTGTATGTGTGGACATTATGGACAGCCTTTCTTGAGAGAGACTAAACCTGTCCATTCTACCATTAATGTCTTACGTGCTGCATGCCAGCCATGCTTTTATAATTTATTCAAAGTTTCAGGGGATGGAATCAGAAATATCTTCCAACTGTCTATCTAATATAGATCCTTTGTGTATTTGTTCTTGCATATAAATATGTCTAGTTTGCATTTAAAATTTTCCAACACATCTGCTTTTCTTGCAGACTTAGCAACTAAACTGAAAATCAAATGCTGGACTACAGGAAGCATCTCTGACAAGTCATAGCCTTAATCTTCTTCACTGTCAGACGTCATGATGCCACCGTAGATGGGTTACCAGCCCTGACCTCATGATGCTTTGGAAAGAACTAGAGAGGAATGGGAAGGAAGCTGGGACTTCAAGACAGAGCACATGACATCTACAACCATGCTACGTTCATAACACAACTGTGTATGTTCATCGTAACATTACATTCATAACACAACTGTGTATGTTCATCGTAACATTACGTTCATAACACAACTGTGTATGTTCATCGTAACATTACGTTCATAACACAACTGTGTATGTTCATCGTAACATTACGTTCATAACACAACTGTGTATGTTCATCGTAACATTACGTTCATAACACAACTGTGTATGTTCATCGTAACATTACATTCATAACACAACTGTGTATGTTCATCGTAACATTACGTTCATAACACAACTGTGTATGTTCATCGTAACATTACGTTCATAACACAACTGTGTATGTTCATCGTAACATTACGTTCATAACACAACTGTGTATGTTCATCGTAACATTACGTTCATAACACAACTGTGTATGTTCATCGTAACATTCACTGTTGCAGTCATATGGTCTGAGTAGACTCTCAGATCTCAAGCAACAGTGGATATCTGGCCCTGACAGAAATGTTTCAGAAGTAGACCCTGTAAGGGGGCCATTACAAAGCCTGCCCTGGCCTCAAAGTGATTACTAGCTTATGCTCTCATAGGATCTTTAGATGCCTAGCCTTACATTACCATGGTAGATTTTTATCCATTGTATTTTCTTTATGAACAACCCAGAAGCGGACAGAAGAAGGATAATTTGGGACATTTACTTCTTGCCCCTACTCATAAGGGACATGGATGCTAAGCCAGGGGTAAATTTACAGCTTCCCATCCAATCATCCAAATTTCATTTGAACAGAGTATGAGAAGTTCTTTGCTTTACGCGTGGTGGAAGTGGTGCCACAGTAGTTATGTTGCTTTGAGAAGGAACGGACCGATGACCAAGTGGCATACCTCTCAACCTGCAGACACTTCTCCACTTTAAGCTTTAACTATGTAAATATTTCTTTGATATACATACTGTACATATGTTTATGTTTCTGAAAATCAGTATACAAAGTTATTCAATAAAAAAAGAAAAGTGGGAGCACCCAGCTAAAAAGGTTTACTATCAAAAGCACGAAAATCACTTACCTGATCGGTGATTTCCACGACAAACAACATCGACTCCTACACCTTAACAGGTTGTATGGTCGACACAACAATGTCAACAAATTCTGTTGACCATACTTTCTAAATTTCCCCATTCACAGCAATGCTGTAAACCCCTGTCATGTGTACATCCTTCTGAATGGTTGTACACATGAACGTCGACATTCCGACTGTCGCTCCTACCATGGCTGAGGAGGTGGCTGTCGGACATGTCAACGTTGACCTTTTGACTGTAAACCAGCTAAAATATGGATATCCAGTTAGCGTGAAATTTGAATACGAAACAGCACATAACTCTTCCCGGTGCAGTAGGAATGTGAATTACTCAGCAGCACATTTAAAAATAGAGTGACAAAAATGATGGACAAAGACAGTGTGATGATTTCTTTAAATTGTTGGTACCATTTATATGTTGGTCATGTAATGTAGCTTCCTGTGTAGTGAACAGCTTCAAAAATCCCTTGTTATGAAGGAAATTCAGGAAATAGTGTGAAAAGGGTAAATCAAGTTTGAAAATAGGGAAATAATTTGAAAAATAAGGACATCCATTGCAGGGGAAAGGCAGGACTAAAGGTAGGAATGATCCTCCAGAATAGAGGTAGTAGTTGAGAGGTCTGCATAGTACCTTCTAGAATGGCTTTATTTTAGTTTAATTTTGACATTTGTTGACCAGGTTTGTCTGACTGGGCAACAGCCCTTTTTCAGTGGAGGTCCGAGGAGAAAAGCTCTACAAAAATATAAACATATGTAAATATTTTGACAATAACAAACTAAGTTAAATGTCATGTATTTACAAAACAGAGAATAAAGTAAATTAGAATACTTTTACATACAAGTATTTAACTCATACTACATTACAAAATGTTTCAAGTTAATACTGTTCTTTGGAGGTAAGGAATTCAATGATACAGCTAAGCATACAGAGAAATATGTTTGGAGGAAATAGCTGGAAGTGTAATGGAGGGGAGGATAGATTAAGTTAGGGTGGGGATTGTGTGTTAAACCCTCTGAGGACAACTGCTGTAGCTGCAGTTGGTCTAGTAATATGGCCTCTATCATGTCCAAGGATAGTTTTTCCATGGAAAAAGCAATACAGTGAGACAGCCATTTGGATATGATTTGCTTAATGGCAGGCATTTCCTTCCTGTCCTTGCCAAAGGTGATGAGCGAATGCTCTGATTTTCTAATCTGTTTAGTTTTGTCTGAAAAAAAAAGGCAGTTGTCTACGCAAAGCCAGGAAGTGCAAAATATTTTCTACCTTGTCCTGTGATGAAAAAGGAGTTGAATGGCCTAACCTAGAACACGGATAATTCTGTTCCAACCTCAGGCATAAAAGATGGATTAGTATATAAGGCGGCCTCCTGCCTTTGTAAAGAAAAGGTTTCTAGCATATGAGGACATATAACCTTGAAATCCTTCTAGAAGAGTTAACAGTCACCAGTAAAGTTGTCTTCCCAGACAGGTATTTGAGAAGACCAGAAGCCACTGGCTCAAAATGTGGTTAAGTCGACTTATGGTATGGCAAAAGTCATCTAAGAAGCTGGAAAGGTGACCCTAGTAATGTTTTTTTAAAGAAAATGCGAAAGCTGAATGCTAAATTGGATGTGTACATGGCAGGCAGTCACATATGCACACACACTCTCAAACACACACACACACACACACACACACACACACACACACACACACACACACACATGAATAAATAAGCGTTCTGACATCCTACAGTCGTTAATAAATTAAAATGAGACGCTGAAGGCTCAGTTGGCTGCTATGGAAGCTAGATTGGAACTCTGGGATGCGGCTGCAATAGATCTTGAAGATCGCTACAGAAGAAAGAATTTAAAATTTCTTGGGATTCCAGAAGGATTGGAAGGGAAGGACTGCACAGCATTCATTAAAAAGCAGATAACAGCTTTGACTCAGATGGCTAAAGCTGACATCCGGACTGAAAGAATGCACCAGCCTGCATGGGTTCTCCAGAGAAAGAGATCAAGGGCTCCTAAACATATTCTAGTGTGCTTTTCTGCCTTCTTTTTAAGGGAATAAGTGTTATTCTGAGTACAGAAAGAAACCTGGAAAAGTAATTACCTATGGTGACTCTCCTGTGTAAATGGATCAAGACCTCTATCAAGCAACCTGCAAAACATGGGCAGCATTTCTCCCAGTCCACACTCGCAGCAAGTCAAAAGGTCTGACGTGTAAAACTCCTTTACCCGGCCAAAATCAAAATCTTTTTGCCAGGGACACCAAAAACATTTGAAGATCCAGTAGAAGCTTTAAAAATGATAGATGGGGGCAATGAAGAGGCAGAGGTAAAGACCGCATCACCCTAAAAGGACTTAAAGATGGAGAACAGCAGGTTCTTGCGATCAGGTATTTGCTCCATTTAAAAAATACAATCTTTTGAAAGAAAAGGCAAATATAATACACATACACGTGACTAAACATATAATACACATACACATGACTAAACGTATAATACACATACACGTGACTAAACATATAATACACATACACATGACTAAACATATAGCACACATACACGTGACTAAACATATAATACACATACACGTGACTAAATGTATAATACACATACACGTGACTAAACATATAATACACATACACGTGACTACAAATAGTGGTCAGACTACGGTATGATGACTGAGCTTTTGATACGGTAAGTCTTGCAGACACTATACATCCGTCAAACTTTGCCACTGAAAGAAATTTATGTAATCATGAGAGCATGAGTTTTGGCTGCTATTTTTGGTGAATTACAACTAACAAATGATTGACTCCTTGAAGAAATAAGCTGGGGGACCAGAAGCACCAGTAATAAACCTATTAGCAGCACATTCAGCTTGGCTCCAATTGTATGTATTTCAGCAATCTGGTGGCAATGGTGAGAATTCATTGTGTTTCAAATATACCATAACCCTGTTTTTTTCTCTCTCTTCATATTGCAATTTCTGTTTGTATTAAACTATGAAAAAGTGCACCTACCAAGTCGGACTTTCTCAGTAATCAAGTGTAAATTGATAAATATGATGGGCAGTGTTTACGGGGAGACTGCATATATTGTGTGCACTATGTGATGTAGGTCAGCACAGTATCCATGGGACCTGACAACATCTCAGGCTGTGTTTTACATTAACTACAGAACGAACTGGCACCTCACCTAAGTACCATGTTCAATCGTAGCCTCATCTCAGGCTTTGTGCCCACTGAATGGCGCACAGCGACAGTTATTCCACTCCACAAAGTGGGATCCACCATGGACCCTGGGAACTACCGCCCCATTAGCCTGATGAGCCTGGTCTGCAAGGCCATGGAACGTATCATCATGGAACTTGTAAACAGACACTGGTAATCTCCAAACTCTGGACCTCACGCAGTTCTGGTTTGTAAAAGGCAAATCATGTCTTCTAAACCTGATAGACTTCTTTGAAGCAGTCACCAAAGCCGTAGATGAGGGTAAGGTGATTCACACAGCCTATCTAGATCTCGAAAAGGCTTTCGACACCATCCCTCACTCTGAAATTATAGATAAACTCACTAAACTAGGTATAAATCCCTATGTCACAAGATGGGTTGCCAAATGGCTCACTGACAGAACCCACACTGTGAAAGTAGCAGACTCCAAATCTGACTTCAGACCAGTGACAAGTAGAGTACCACAGGGTTCAGTCCTGGGTCCTCTCCTCTTTGGTATCTACTTCTCTGAAGTACAGGCTAACACAGAAGGTCTTTGGCTGATGAAGTTCGCAGACGACTGCAAACTAGGAACCATAATCAAAACTCCTAACAATGTGGACATCCTACAAAAGGGCTTCACTGAGACAGATGCCTGGTGTCAAAGCCATGGCCTCAAGCTCAATGCCAAAAAGTGCATTGTCATCCCTTTTGGTAAAAACTCTGTACCCATGAACTACCACATAGGCGGTAGTCTACTTAACACCGAAAGTGTGATAAGAGACCTTGGGACACAAGTGGACAGTAGTCTCTCCTTTGATAATCACATCGCCAGAGTAGTCAGGAAATCATTCTACGTGGCACACCTCATTACAAAAGGTTTCTCGTCCAGGAAAAAAGAGGTCATTGCTTCCCCCTACTCGTCACTCATTAGAACCATTATAGAGTACAACACCCCTTTTGGTATGTACCTCACAAGACATCTACAACAACTGGAAAGGCCACAGAAATACCTTACAAAGAGGATTACCAGTCTCAAACAGATGCCCTATGTAGACCATCTCAAAAAACTCCAGCTTTACTCCGTCGCATATCGCCTACTCAGAGGCGATCTCTGCCTAACATACAAAGCTATGTCAAACCCAGAGGTGTTGGACATGCTCCACTTAAAGAAACCCAATCACTCCAAGCTACATGCTCTAGGGACCTAAATCTTGTCACCACAATAAACAGGACATGCTGTAGGGATAGATTCCTGTCCCACAGACTTCCCATACTCTGGAACAATCTACCTATCTATATCAAACAAAGCTCCTCATTAGCACTCTTCAAGAAAAATCTTGATGATTGGATGATTGGATGGGACATAGGAAATTCACCCCTGGGATCAACTCTGTGGCTCTGCTCAAAAGGGGCACAGGTAAATAATTTTCTTGGGTGGCGAAAGCCAGGGTACCTTTTTGACTAGGCTTATATAAGCCATAGGGCCAATAGCCTAATATCTACCTATGAACCTATGATATCGTTGCCACTCACAGCATGAGGTTCCTGGTTTGATTCTTGGCTGGGGTACCTTCTGTGCGGAGTCTGCACATCCTCTCTGTGTTCGTGTGTTTCCTCTAGGTATGCCGGTTTCCTCCCACATTCCAAAGACATGCAGTAGGTGGACTGGGCACTCTAAATTGGCCATATGTGTGAGTGTCTAAGTGAGTGACTGGTGTGGAAGAACTATGAAGGCAGGGCATGCCACCCGACGGTGTAAACCTTAGTTCTAGATGACTGACATTGTTGAAGTGACACCTTGACCCCATGTGCAGAAATGAGAAAAAAGGGTCATGGATGGATGTAGGGATGTGAGGTTACACCTTTTATGCAATATACAATGAAGTAAACAAAAGATGCAGTCCATCTTCAGCTGTTGTGATGATGACTGACAAGGGCTTAAGCTGTCAGTTCTTGTTTTAACTTCATAAACCATTGTTTAAATGCAGTCCATCTTCAGCTGTTGTGACAATGACCTGACAAGGGCTTAAGCTGTCAGTTCTTGTTTTAACTTCATAAACCATTGTTTAAACGCAGTCCATCTTCAGCTGTTGTGACGATGACCTGACAAGGGCTTAAACTGTCAGTTCTTGTTTTAACTTCATAAACCGTTGTTTAAACATGCAATACCAGCTTGAATCCCATTTTCGTATTTTAATAAGAATGAAAAGTAATCTGTAACAGAAGTCTAATGGAAGAAGTTTTCACAAGTGTCTACTTCAATAATCCACATGCTAACTTCAAAAGTAATCCATCCAGCCATCCTCAACTCCTTTTGCTGTTTTGCACGTGGGGGGTTGGGGTTCTTTTCTGTCTCATTTTCTTCCTTTTTTTACTCACCATTGAAAACCAGCAAAATGAAGCACACAAAACTCACCAAAGAGGGGGCTTTGTCACCCCATACCCCCTAACTAAATATACCAACTCCAAGATCGCACTAATTTGGGTAAAAGGGCAAAGTTCTTCAGGGTGGCCAAGTGGTTATATTCCCAGAAGTCATTTTCGCTGTTTCGCAAGTTCGACTAAGTCAGCTTTCGATGTCATGGTGTCGACAAAATGAGTTTCAAAAATATGGTACATCGACATAATGAAGTAGAGCCATATATATCTATCTCTATACATCTCTATCTATATGTATATATATCTATATATATCTATATATATATATATATATATATATATATATATCTATATATATATATATATATATATATATATATATATATATATATATATATATATATATATCTATATATATATATATCTATATATATATATATATATATATATGTACACACACACACACCCACATATATAAATATGTATATATAGATGTATATAGATATAGATATATGGAGCGACTTCAGTAGATTACATTAACAAAATGCTGAATTTAAAATAATCAAGACAAAAAAAAATACTGAAACTGCACAAGTAAGAAAAATAAAAAAAAATAAATCAAACCTTGGAATACTGAAGCATGTTAAATTCTTTCTCTAGTCTGGTATTTCTATACATTTCCTTAGTGACTCTAACGTTTTGTACTTCGTACCGGCAAAAATCATGGTGGACATTATGTATGATGCACCCGACACTATTTGCCTTGCACATAGCACTAACGCATCTCAAAAAGGCAAAGAAGTACTAATGTTAGAAGGATTCGTATACCATGTGTAGAAAAGTTTTAAAACATGAAAATACTGGACGTGTAAATACAAATCAAGAGACAAGTGTAAGGGTAGAGCAGTTACAGCATGTGTTGCTAATGGAGAAGAACTAGTAAAGTCAGTTGCACACAATCATACCGGAGATCCTGCAGATCCTTCAGAAATTCAAAAGTATTTGATTTGCAATGATTTAAAACAGAGTGTTTCTTTGTCAAGCGATATCCCATGTTTAATTGGGATGATGTCATGTACCTGTCTAGATTATGCTGCAATACTTCCAAGCAGAAAAGCACGGCTGTAGCAGGTAAATAGCGTTCGAAGAAAAGGCATAACAGTTGCTAGTGATGTTCAGTTAACACTGGGTAATATCGAAGTCGCTAATTATCCTTTGAAAGTGAGATATTTTACTGAAAGGAGAGTGTCCAATTCACAAACCGGTAACACTGGTCTAGCATTTACCACTGCAGATAATGTCTTTGATTCAAGCAGAGCTACAATCTGGTTAATGGATGGCACATACGTTTGTAAAGGGACTATTTGTAGACAATTACACAGTACTCACGGTTTAGTGAGATATGGAGGATATAGCTAATCTGTTCCTCAAAAAAAAATCATTAAAACCTTATAATTGCATTTGGCATTGCATCTTTGATTTACTCACTAGCAATGGTTACTGAAGCAATACGAAATTCAGACTATGGGACTTTGAAATTGCTGTGTCTAAATGTAGTTTCTTCCACTTTGGACAAAATATATGGAGAGAAGTTCAGTCTTTAAGACTGGCTTTGTTGTATAAATCTTCAGTAATTTTTCAATTGTCTGTAAAACAAATAGCTGCATTAGCTTTCTTATGTGAAGCTGAAGTTTACGGGATAGGTTTCCACCTGAAGGAAAGGACCAAATTCAGTACTTTGCTGATCGGTATATACTTGGAAAAGCACACAAATTTAGCACTCAAACTACTCCATTTTTCAGATTTTTGCCTCTTTTTCCATGTCGTTTTGGAATGTATCTCAACTAAATGCTTTGTTCCTACTAAGAACTAATAATTCTGTTGAAGCTTGGCATAGGAGGTTAAAGTGTTGACTTGGAAACCATGCTACCGATGTCTGCATTACTTCGGGAACAAAACTGAGTGGATGAAAGTACAGTTTTGTACCTACCATAAATGTAGATGTTCGAGGATCCACATTGCTGCAGTCCTAACCATTGGGTGTCCCCTGCTCAGTCGGCCCAATACCAATATATATTGACGTATGGCGGTGTCCGCGCCGGACGCTGACGCCAGGGGCGTCAGGGTACTAACTGCGCCATGACGCGCCATACCGATCTCTTTCTTGCCTTCCCCCCAGAAGGCCTAAGGCCAAAAAGAAAAGGCCCAAAAACCAAACCCACAAAAAAATACAACCCAAACAATATATACAATATATACAACAACCCACACCATAACCCCCTACACCACAACCCCAAAACACAGAGGGAAGGAGGAGGAAGAAGGGATCCTCGAACATCTACATTTATGGTCATTACAAACAGGTACTAAACTCTACTACTGTACTGCAGTCTTCATTCCAAGTCCCAGTATTGTGAATCCAAAGATAAGTGGAAGGGAGGGCAAAGGAAGCAGGAGCTGTCAACATGCTCAACAGCCCTTGCAAAATAGCTGTGGCAAACCAGCCTCTAGAAGAAAAAGTCAGAGGAAGGTGAGTAGGAAGGAAGAAAGTATTAGTTGCCCTCCAAATATCTGCCTCCAAAATATCCCACAGAAATGCTGTTGAGAAATGCTGTTGAAGTGGAATGAGCCCTTGTCCCAGCAAATGCCGAATTAGCTGGAAAATCCCTTGCCAAATGAAATGCCCACCCTGAAATGCAAGAAATAGTGCAAAAGAAATAAGGCCACTTGACACAGGCTTGCCCAAAGAATTAGGCAACTGCTGAAACTGAGCGTGCAAGCCAAAACAATCCTTAGTAGGACTAATTATAACGTGATGTACCTGCTTACATATAAATTGTGCAAAAATCTTTTAAAGTTGTTCTGCATAAATTTTAGAAAGTAAGCAAGTTGATTTAAAATATTAGGTAGACTAGTAGCCAAGGAAAAGGGCATGAACACAGGATTAGCTAGAATGATACTTAGGAAAAAATGGAAAATGTGATGCAGTCTACTGCCTCAAAGGGTCTGCTGCTCAGAAACCCTCTCTTCTGCAGACCCTGCTGCCAACTTTTAGCAGTCTTCCATGATATGCGCAGTGACAGCAGGGTTGTAAAGTAAGTCCTCCAACAAGTTGTGAGTAAGGGATAGAAACAAGTAATTGAGAGGACAAAAAAACAAAGGAGCTCTACCAATAAGCATATCTTGCAAGGATGTTAAACTGCTTGCCCCCAATCAAGAAAAGCTGAAATTGGGTCAGCAAAAAAATGAGGGGAAGAAAACATAGCTAAATTCTTTGACTCAGAGAAAGATAAACCTTTGTCCAACAAAAGAGTAAATAGAATTAAAGCCAGACTAAAATTAGGCTCAGAAATCTCCAAATTCTTTTGTTGACTCAAAAAATTTGCTGCACTCCAAATTTAAAATCTCTTCCATTTTTCTGCATACACTTTTCCTTGTACTAGGTCTTCTGGCTTCAAAACAGACATTTAAAACTTGTTGAGGAAGTTGAGAGGAATATGTGTGTAGATTATAGTCCCTCTTGAGGAGCTTCACATTGAAGATATGAACGTGGGGCTGCTTACAGGTGGAATCCCTCTTCCTTGGAGGCTTCCTACCAGACTCCCTCAGTAATGGGTACCAAAGTGGAACTCCAGGGCCATGGAGCACCTGATTAAAAAAGAGCTTGCCTTGGAAAAGGCGACCACTTTCCTTGCCTTGTGGAGAAATTTGCTTGAAGAGGTTTCAAGCTGAAAGATTACTGGAAAGAATCTGCCGCCCACTTTCACCACTGTGTTGTGAAACCCGAGCTAAAACTTTTCTGGAGTTCCTTTAGTGAGTAGCAATTGTTTTCTATGTCTGATCTCAGTGGTTCACTTCATTGAGAACCTTTCTATTGCCTGAGTTGAACATCTGCGAAATGTTCTGATCGCATGCTTATCACTTCTGCTAAGGAGTTATAAGAATCGCAGTGTTTGCTTTTGTTCCAGTTAGTTTGTTGCCGGGAGTTATGTGTCAACACCTCACAGAGTTAGTTTTGCCTTGAAATGTTCTCCCCATAAAATCATTGCTTGCCTGCATAGAGGTTAAGAGTTAGATCCAACACCTTTGTTGGAACTGCTAACCTTGAAAGCATGTTGATTAACTGATGCTGTAGATAAAATTCAGGTATGATTGTATTTTGCTTCCATCTGGCAGGGAGCTTGTCTTGTATCCCGAGGCATCTGAGCTGAGCTCCTGAAGCAATTTCCCGTGTCTGTCGTTAAAGTCCCCTTCTGGTCGGGTCATGATTCCAGCTTCACCACATGGACATTTTTTGTATGCAAGGCATTATCTTATTTTTGTATGGGAATCCTGGTTTGAAGAACAGTGTCTGAAATCCCATGCAAGCAGTCCACATGCTTGACTTACCATTGCAGCTTCCCATATGTGAATGCCAGTTGAGAAAGACTAGAATACAAGATCCCAACAGTCTCAACCGGACTGAAGAGATAGTTGATGGTCTGAACTGGAAGAACTCTGATGGAAGCTAAATGGAAAAAGGCTTTTGTCCTAAGTTATTCAGTCTCTACATCAGAAGAGTCAGCATGGGAGTAAGCACATGTGTTGAGAGGGTAAGTTCTTGACTTTTATTTCTTGGCATCTTAGTACTGCTATGTCTTATTTCTGATGCTGTACAAATCTTTCCTGCTGTAGAAGATCTTCCTTTTCTTGGGCCCAGAACAGGCAGTCGTCCAAGTAAGCCAAGATTTGAATTCCTTTTCAGCCTGAAGTAAGCTAAGACTTTTTTCTTACTCAATGCAGAGAAGCAGTAGATTCCTTCAAAGGGCATAGCATAATGATCTTTTCCAGCTTTTCCAAGCGAAAACGAGGATACAGAAGCTTCTTGTAGATCTGAGAAGTGAAGGATAGCTCTGATTGAGGATCTAAATCAAATAATTGTAATTTTCTTTTGCCTTAGCAGAGGTAAAAGCAAGTCTTATAGCTTACATCTTGAACTTGGGAATTGAGGATAAGATAAAGAGGAATGATAAATCCAAAAAGAGTCTCCACTGGAGCTAGAACTTAATCAATATAAACAGGCGCAGAATAAAGTGGTTTGGCTTTCTGGTTTGTAACTGGTATCATAGCCCCCACAAAAGGTATTTGCTTGAATTGCTTGAAAGCCTCTTAAAAGAACATTTCATTTGAACATGAAAGGGGGAATGTATGGATGTAAAATTTGAAAAGAAACTGAATGATATCCAAGCTGCCAACACAGATTCTAATTAGAGGATTAAATCCTAATTTTTGAGAAGAGACAGTTAAAGAAGGAGAAAGGAGCTGCCATCCAAGACTCTGCTGGAGTGAACCCTGCTGTTCTCAAAAGGTCCTTTTACGAGAAACTTCTCACTGCAGGTTCACCCCAGAAGTCCCAGCAGGTGAATAGGCATGAGCTCACCCCTAAGGTCTAGACCTCTGTTCTCCCTGGGACGCATAGACTGACCACTAGAATCCCCTTCAGTAGCAGGATAAACTTATCTAAAAGTACTTTTCTGCTGCCTCTACTTCTGCTAGACCTGCAAAAATCTTTTGACAGTAAAGTATAGACTTAGCACTCTCTCATCCATTAATTAAAACTGCTCTACTAAACCACCAAACTACACAAATCTACTGAACTAGTGCATCCAAAATCCTAGTCCCCTCAACAAGCTTCAACTGCGAAGAACAATTGCAGAATAAGCCACAAGAGACACACTAGTAGCAGCATCCTCGAGGAGGCTCACAGCTTCCCCTCCACCCTGCCACACCAAGACTAAATCTTTGTGACAGAACAGTCTTTTGGAGACAGCAACTCTTACACTCTATACTTTCCGCCAAAACATCCACCTTAGAGGAGTATTAAAGAACAGAGATTCCCAAATCTTTTAGCTCATCCTTTGAGTCTTTAAAGCCTCTTTTAACTTCCCCAATATCCAAGGCCCATTTTTCCCACCTAGTGGGAGTTAGATTTTTTTTATGGCTGGGGAACTTACAAACCCTTACAGAGGCCTTAACACCCTTAGGCCCCTACCTTCTTTCTTTCCGGTCTGCTATCAAGGCAGAGACAGATGCTATGGAGTTTGCAGGGGGAATAGTAAAAGAACATCAGGCTTAACAGGCTATTATCATAACATGGGGTAAAGGAGGAAGTAGGACAAGTAATCTTCCACTACATTCAAATCTTGGTTCCTAGCTAACTCATTCTGAATCCGTTTAGGTGGCTTTGAGATTTAAAGTGCAGGAGGAGAGTCTGGTGAGCCTTCCCATGAGACCAGCTCCTTATGGAAGCTGTAGGTTCTGAATCATCCAATCAGAATAAGGAGAAGCTGACCATCCTGCCAAGTCAATCTCAGAAGATATAGGGCTTCTGATCCACCGGAGGGGGGCATGAAGACTCAGAAGCCTCAAATCACCGCTATCTCAGGGCATAGAGCCTGTGGAGTATCTGGCATCTTATCTAGGAGAGTATAGAGCCTGAATAGGCCTTAAAACTGGAGACCTCTAGGAAAGAAGTATGTGAAGCTGGGTTCAGCCTACCCGTTAGGAAGAAGTTGCACTGAAGCTTAACTTGCCCTACCTCCACCCTTTTTGGGAGGACACATCGTGAGCTCTAAAGCCCCTAAGCCTGAGAGAGGGAAGAACCTCTACCTGTCCTAGGACCAGCCTGGCTCTGATCCTGAGAGAGCACATCCTGCCGGACTGCTGTCTCTGCTGAGCACTCCAAAGGTTTTGGGGACAAAACTTTTGCTCCACTGGGAGTTCTAAAGAACCGGTTACAGACGGTTACAAAACTGAGTGAAAAAGGCTTTGGTTGTTTGATCCTTCTTAAGAACAACCTGGCGCGCCTAGCATCCTCTGCATTTTTGTGATTATAACGCTTCCTAAACACGTTCCTGGCACAAGGTCACAAAGTCTTAATAGCGAGCAAATCGAGCAGTATGGCCGCAACTAACACAGCCTGAAGGCGGCAAGCAACAAGGTTAAGCTAATAGTACGCACGTCAGCAGGTTGTCCTCCTCTACTTAAGAAAAGGAAGCTTTTACAGAGGCAGAGTCGGTTTGAATTTGTTTTGTATCATAAAAACAGTTATAATTCAATGGATTTTCTTAAAACTATAGCCACACTTCTGAAAATATAAAATGAGCTGTTTAAGAAAAATAGAGCTTTCTTTAAATTACATACTGATAGATGGCGATTTCTTAAAAATAGATTGAAAAGTATGTATTTCAAAATTTTCTTTTCACAAACATAAGAAAAACATTTTTATTTGTTTTTAACAGTACATGGGTGCAGGAGTGGTGCGTAAAGTCTGCAATTCATTTTTCAATATTATTGGTTTTGATGTTTTAAATTTTCATTACCTGTGCAGTTTTATTTTTCTGTCTCGATTACTTTAAAATTGGCGCTTTGTTAATTCAATCTACTGAAGTAGATCCATGTGTGTGTGTGCGTGTCTATAAAACTGCCATCTACATAGCGCAAAGTCGACAGTCAAAACATTGATACCAGATCATTGCAAATGCAGAAGATTCACAAACTGGAACCTTGACGCCCACATCATCAAAAAATAAGTTGTTTTTCAGGGGCAAGCTCTCACATCCCCTACTAATTAAATATACTAACTCTGAGATCATAGTACAGCATTTGTTATTCGTAAGGGCAAATACTCCAGCATGTTGAGACTGTCGATCTTCGGTCATCTGGTGTCGATATTCTGACACTTGACATTCTGGTAACGGGACCTTCTGAAGTAGATACAAGCACACAACAAGTATATATATATATATATATATATATATATATATATATATATATATATATATATATATAAACCAAATCAAGGAATAAAAAGGTCACACAGACAAAACATTCAATAAAAGTTGCACGAAAGACATCAAGCTACAGTCTTCGTTGTGTGGTATCTTAAGCCTCCTATAGTGGAAGTCCATGGGATACATGCAAATGACCCCTAAGTTTATACCAGTGTTTCAGCTATATGGATTCTGAATGCCTATAGCTTTTCACTTTTTAAGTCTTTATGGGTACATTTATGCCAATTAAGTCAAACCCCACTAGGTGTAGGTATGCCATGTTTCAGTCTTTTTCTGACCTTGTCAGTACATCATATGTGGATTGATTGGCTGTTAACAACACAGAGTTTAAAATCATTAGGGTGTCCTCAAAGTATCACAAATAATATTCATACCAGCATTATGCAGTGATGATTCTAGCTTGCCTGGGTCTTTCTTGCAGTTTTTACCGAAAGGTTTAACTGTTTGAGCTTTTTCCCCTTTGGTTTGGATGTAACATGAAATATTTTTCAGGTCTCCATATCTTTAGTTACTCTTACAGACTAACAGCTCTGCCTATGTACTCAGCATCATACAGATTCCTGAGAGGTGATCTTTTGTTTAGTCTTCTGCACTATGAATGATCCAGCACTCTTTGAACTCCTTCCCCTAGACAGAACCAGCGGTAAGGAAACACCCATTCTGGAAACCTAAAAGTACAGTTTTGTATCTACCATAAATGTAGATGTCCGATAGACATGCAACTGCAGTCATAACATATGGGTTGTCCTGCCTCAGGCAGCCCTCGGTCGGCCGGATTCCAAAGTCTGGGTCCGACGTCGGCTGATGTCGCATTTCTCTCCGACGTCAGAGCGGCTGGAGTACATAAGCATCAGCCGATGCTATTTTCTTCAGTGTTTCTTGCCCCAGATGCCAGGTGCCCTCCAAGGAAGGCTGTAATCAAATTTGGAAGACAAAAACAGGATTCCAGACAAATAAATGAGCAATAAAACAAATACACCATAACAGATATCCCCAGCTAAGAGAAACAGGGATAGGAGTGGACCCTAGGCATAGAGGGGTATGGAGGGAGGGAAAATCCGACTGCAGTTGCATGTCTATCGGACATCTACATTT
The DNA here is from genome assembly GCF_019279795.1 of Protopterus annectens. Classification (NCBI taxonomy): domain Eukaryota; kingdom Metazoa; phylum Chordata; order Ceratodontiformes; family Protopteridae; genus Protopterus; species Protopterus annectens. The sequence continues at coordinate 1,206,392,557 of NC_056737.1, forward strand.
ATGGTAGGTACAAAACTGTACTATGTCCTTCAAGAATGCAACTGCAGTCATAACATATGGGTAGAATACCATAGCTTAGCTGGGGGAGGAGGAATGCTCTAGGAAAAAGATGGTGTGGCAATCAAACCCTGCAGGACTGCCGAAGCAAAGCCTGCTCTGGATCTGGAGTATAGAGGGAGAGTATAGTGTTTGGAGAATGTATGCACGGAGCTCCATGTAGCAGCTTCTAGAATGTCCTTAGTAGGCACCCCTCTTAAGAATGCTGTAGAGGTGGCTGTAGCTCTGGTGGAATGTGGTCTGACATTGGCTGGAACAGTCTTTCCATGAAAGGAATAACAGAATCTATATGTTTATCTATTGATTAAGATAGCTACTAGGTAAGAATTGATTAAGATAACTACTGACCTAATGACCAGAAAAGCATATTTTGTAGCCCATCTAATTCTAAACAGCACATCTAGTCACTCCATGGACACCACTGTCTTGTTTCATAACGCACTACTCTAATCCATTAATGACCATATCTTTGCCTTTTGTAACCTTTAAACAAGCAGCCTAATTTAACCTGAAAAGGTATCATAAGACCTTAGTAGAAAAACAGCAGGACTGAAAAAATTGAACTAAGACTGAACTATTCAGGAAGGCTTCAGAAATATATGATCCAATTTTTCTGGAAAACTATGCCTGGAATGCACTGCAGGGGGAGCTATTACAAGATGAGAGAAGCAAACATAAAAAGATACATATGACAAAAGGGACAGATGATACGTAACTTTCCAAGGTTATGGAACAAGCCTCCTTTTAAAATCAAAATATACTTTCTTCAATAATAAAACTCAGATATGGCTATAGATAATTGACACTCCTGAAGTGACACCCCAACCCCATGGACAAAAATGCAAAAAAGGGGTGATGGATGGACAGATATTGCAGAATTCATTCCAAGGTTAAGGAGCAACCTTTGCCTTAAATCAGAAGGAGACAATCTATCTTATTTCAAGCACAATCCTTAAGAGAAATAAATAAATTAAAAATGAGGTTACAGCAATCAAGCTTTTGCAAATTTGCAAGGTTAATAAACAAACATATGAACATTCAAACTGGTCTCGTCATTATTAGGCTAATATCAAGTTATCAAGAACTTGCAATGGTCTGGCTGGAACAGCTTCTCTAAAAGGTAAATTAGAGTGGTCAATTCCCACCTGCAGTAAAAGCCTATGCAACACGACCCCATTTGTTTGTTTACATTTGAAATTCATTACGTGGAAGGTCCTACTGAAATAAAGTTCTTTTTCCAGTTTAGACTGAAGGAATAAACCCAAACTCATTCACATGCAATGAACTAATGCAGCACTCTACTAACAGGTATGGATATAGCAGAGTGTGTATCTGTGATTGGTCATAAGGTAGCTCCAAGGAATTCAGTACAATGTTCAGTGCAATATCCAGGTAAGAGTCGGAACAGATTTTTGACAGCTGCTAAAATGCACTGAAGAGAAGATATTTTAAACAAAAGTCAGTGCCCTGCGTTCAGTTGTAATCAATACTAGAAATTAATAGCAGAGATATAATTTTTAAATGCCGTTTCACAGAAAGCATAATAGGGTCATAACTCTCAACATCTTAAAGCAAGAAATCTGGACAAAGTCATAAAAGATGGGGGGGCAAGGGCCCACAAATAGGGACAATTGTTAAATATTGCTCTTATAAACATGGCAGGTTGATAGAATAACAGATTTTGCATTAGCCAGAATTTTCTGAAGGACAAGATGTCTGAAACTGAAAGTCCTCAATGATTTGCCAGAAAATCAAAATTTTTATGAGTGACAGAGCAAAGATACGAGGACATTCTGGGAAAATCTGGACAGTTGAGAGGTACGATCAGGGTCATAGTTTCACTTCCCCTTTTTCGCCATCTATAGTTTGAGCCTGAAATTGATAAGTATTCGGACAAGTAACCTTAATATTACTGTTGTATTTCTCACGCATATACAAGCAAAATGTCGGTGTGCAAGCTGGGTGTTTGGGATATGTGGCAACTTTATGAACATTTTGCATTTTTTTGTGGGGGGGGGTGATTCTTCTGTGCATACTTTGATTTAAAAGCCAACCAACGCTCATCCAAAGTTGTTCCTGAGGTCAAACCTCAAAATATTTGCAGAGCCCAAGTTATAATTCAGCTGAGAAATAAGAGTCTTGGATCTCATACTCTGAAATGGATATGTACACAGACAGAGAAGGTTTACCTGTAACGTTTTTGTTATTTTTGTCTGGCATCTAATCTTTTCTTTGTCCTGCTCAGCACTGATTATGCTCTGAAGCTCCAGGCAAGAAAGAACTTAACTGGTGAGGAGTCCCATACCTCTCAACCTCATAAAGCAATAAATCTGGACAAAGCCATAAATAAATCATAGACAGTAGATAGAATAACAGGTTTTGCATTAGCATGAATTTTCTAAAGGATATGAAGTCTGAAACTCAAACATATGTCTTTGTTTTCTGACTTAAATCATAAATAATTTGCCAATTATTTCCTAGAAAACCACAATTTTATGAAAAATGGACCAAGAACACAAGGCAAAATAAAGTTGAGAAGTATGGTGAGGACATGTCTTTCGACAATGCCAAGTCAAAAAAAAAACACAGTGACACCACTTCAGAATCCCCCTTGTAGACTACACCCTGCCTGCCAGATCATCTAAGATGAAATTGAAATATCAAGTATTACAGCTGGCAACTTAACTGTCCTACCCTTAAAGGGAATGATGGTTTCTGCAGAATTTCTTACCAGTGATTGCAGCTGAATGAAGTTTTGTTTTTATATAGAAATGATTTACAATAATATTAACAAAATAATAAGCTGGATTATTTTTTAGAAGGCCCACACTACAAAGAAACTCATCATTGCCGGTCAGTGACCTACAGGCCGGTGAGTGACCTACAGGTGACTGTATGAAGCCATACAATTCAGAGGGCTAATAGCAAACTTTGGGTTAGAATACATGTACGTGTTTTTAGTTATTTTATTTTAGTTTAGTTTACATTTGTTTACTGGGATAATCCGACTGGACCAGGTCCATTTACAGCAGGGGCCCTGGGAGAAAAATTCCAATTCTGATGATGGGTGAAGTTTCTGGTGGTGGACTCAGCGCAATCATTTTATTAAACAACACAGAATCCAGCAGTTAGGAAAGACTGCGGGTCTGAGCTGTTAGCAAGCAGTTTTACATTCTCCAGGGGTTGATTGACTTTACCTGCGTTTGCTTATTGAGTGATTGAGCAAATCCCTTAACAAGACGCTGCTTCCAGTTCACCCCATTAATGGGACACTTGTTTCCAATGAACGTATCCCGTTAAGTAAAATAAAAAAAGATTCTGTTGAGAAAGGATCCTTTTAGACAATGGCTCCAGGACTGAGGCCATCTGACTTATAACACTTCCAGCCAGGCAACCATAAAGGTGACATAACATAATTTACTTATTTGTGAATCAGGGTAAAGCACTACCTGTTTAAGTGACTTGCTCAGAGACACACATCAGCAAATAAAGCTGGAAGGAATCAAACCCTGTACCTTTGGTTAAAGGAAGCAGATCATTAACAGTTTGGAGCCTTAAACCTCTGCACTAATGACTGTCAAACAAAGAAATAAATAAAAAAATATGTTTAATTATTTTTTTATGAAAAAGAAAATTACGCTTCATTGAGGCATGGAGACTCCACTGACCTCTTAAGTTGACTGACATGATAGTGACGGCTATGTTACCGTTTACTATTTATTTCAGCATGGAGGGATACAACTGTACGAAGGAATATAACTGATTATCCACGTTTTTAAATGATTCTTTAGTCAGACTCTGATGGATTCCACATTAATATGACCGACTCAATAAGTATTTCACTTCTAATTAATTTGTCGACCAAGTTAACAGAGTTGGTCCATTGTGGACCTATTTTAGCTACGATCCTGGCTACAAGGACAGGGGAAAATGCATAAAACATAAATGCACAGTTTAGAGAGTACTAAATCATGCAGCATGTGCCTGGGAAGAAATTACACTATCTGAACAAAACCAACGAGACACAAGGAAAAGACTAACTCTGTACAGACAATAACCACAAGTCAGTATTGAACTCCAGGCCTTTGAGTTGTAAGGCAGACATTTTAACCAGTAAGATGCCCCACTCCCAGATGCTTCAGTTAATTTTTCAAATCAGAATTTAAAATCAGGATCTGCTTTTTTGAAAATGATGAGCTCAAATGATTTCTTATTCTAATTTACAACATCTGAAAAACATGCTAAATTTATGAAGAGGTTTTTACCTCTTCAATGGCAGTACAGTAACATTTCACTTTTTTCAATGTAAATGTAATTATACAGCAAGCTAATATAAGTTACTGTTAATGTTTGTCATATTTGATGGATATTTTATAAAACAGGCATCCTGATAGTTCTGTTTCATAATCCCTTCAGTGATGTTGACATAGTACACCATAAACTTGGTTTTGTTCTCTCTTACTACTGTGGAAATAAATGATGAAGACCTTCTGTTTTAAATAATGCTGACATTTACATAACACAAGATTGTACAACTCAGCAGATGTGAATTCTGTTTTGGAAATGGCCTCTTTTCTTTATCTAATGATAAATACTCATTTAGTTAACCTTACGTTGTAGATCTAACTGGAGTGTTTCATTTTTAAATATCATTGAAAGGCTCCCCGGTTTAATGAACTCTGACAGTCTACTCAAAAGAAAACAGGGACACTACTACATACAGAATAGCTTTGGTATGTACCCAGGAGGTCGTGCAATTTTGCATACGGCATTTGGAATAAATTTGCATCTGCTGGAAGATTTAATGTATGACTATTTCCAGGGCCAGATACACAGAGATTAGGCTTGTCACTTTAAATATTTAAATACTCTCACAGTAGCAGGAACCATAGCAATGACATGCCTAATGTGATGCTTCACTCACTGACACGCAAGCAAGACAGGTAAAAGGAGACACAATTGAGGTAAGTGTGTGTGTGTGTGTGTATGTGTGTGTGTGTATGCGCGCACACGTTTGTGTGTACTTGTGTGCAGCTCAGTGCTTGTGAATGGATGCATGTATGTCTGCTGATTGAACATGGAAACTCCAGTGCCTTGCTTTCCTGCTTAGGGTGCTGCTGCAAGAGGAGAGATGGTCTAACTTCAGTGTCCCTGTAATGAAGACACAGAGTGGCAAACAAAGTAAAGGTATTTGGGATCAAGGCATATAAACTGCACACTTAATAGAACTGTACTTAATATCTGTACAACCACTACTTATCTGCACACATTTCTGTACCTTTGGCACCTCTCATTCCAACTCAGAAAGAGGACTTCTTACTGGGTCACCAGGCCCTTTTCAGTCCTTGAACCTTTGTTGAGGGATTATTCAAGATCGCTGTGGTGCTTCTCCAGTATACTTTCAGTGAACTGTAGAAGAATATTTTGGCTGAATACCCCTGCTTCTGTGTGTTCCTCCTACTACCAAATCTATGCAAACCTGTGAAATACAAAGTACGCTTGCATGCTACCAGGTCTCCATCTGGCATCATGAGGATCATATGCCTGGCAATCACTCAAAAAGCTCCTAAAAATGTGTTCACTAACCCCAGAAGAAGGGAAGATATGGATAGAATTAAGTTAGAATTGGGGAGCTCAGCGGTGCACTGGTTAGCATTATCTCACAACAAGAGTTTCTCTGGTTTGATTCTTGCTTGGGGTGCCTTCTGTGTGGAGTCTGCATTCACATGGGTTTCCTCCGGGTGCTCCAGTTTTGTCCCACATTCCAAAGACATGCACCTGGAGCATTTCTCTCACGGCATCTGCTGAAAATAATCTCCATCCTTGTCAGACTTTCCTAGTAAACAAATTTTAAATAAATAAGATATCGACCTTCAGCTGCTCAGCCCCATGCACCCCCATGCAGACACTCGGGATCAGGGGTTCACATAGGAAAACCAGGGATGCTGGTGGGTATATGCCTGCACATCAGTGCACTTTCCATCAGAAAAAAGCCATGGAAGTCACACACCATCACCTTAAAAAATGTTATGTAACTGTGTTTTTACAATGGAAGACCCTCACATACACTCCCAGACCTCTAAGTACATTAACTCCAAGATAGCAAACACTGCAGGAAAGGATACATTTGCTTCCCTCAGTGTTATATGATCTAACTAAAAGTGATGAGAACTTTTCAATTAAATACGGGACTCAGCAGCATATAACATACCGATTCACCATTTGACAAACATCATTCCCCTGATAATGCTGTAAACAGGCAAGCTGACTTCACAGTATGAGTGTCACCTATGAGGGACTTGCTTTCCGACGACAATGAATGGCAAGAAAAATAAAACAATAAAAATAACAATAAGATCAATCAATCAGTGTGACGGCATCACCACTCATCAGATTGTGTGCAGCTATGTGGAGGGACAGTGTGCTACATAACATAAAACCACTTAATATAAAGTAATACATTAAATTATGTAAAAAAAAAATATATATATATATATATATCTTCCTGGCAGCAGTACGACAAAGGGACTTCATAAATGTCTTGCCGATTCCTACCCCTATCAGAGAATTTTGAGGGAGTCCAGCAGAGGTAGGAAGAACCAGCAAAGGAGAAGGGGCACCATGTCCACTGAGAGTTTGCTGCAGGAGCAAAAAAGATCCGCCAAAAAAAAAATTTGTTTTTGGTCCTGTTGCACAACACCTTACCAGACTGGCTCTTGATTGGCCCACATCCATGCCTGTTCTACCAGATAATCTCCTAACCCTCTGACTTACTCTGGTATTGCTGTGGTCAGTCATGGATCCTAAGAGCATCCTGGGAGCGAGGCCATCTTTGCTTCCATGGGGGGGCTTCTTTGTACACCCCACGCACTCCTCCCTCCCTAACTCATAGTGACATGGTTACACCTGAAGGGCAGGTGGACGTACAATGGAGATGATGGAGTGTATTGCCCTGACTTCACAACAGCTCAGCCAGCTCCTCTTTGTACCATGCCTCCACTATGCAATTTCACCAGTCTCCAGCAGGGATCATTGCAGGAGATACCTACCTCAACGCCTCACATTGGGACAGGCATACCCATCTCCCCAATTCTCTGTCAGTGTCCTGAGCTGTTAATTGAATCCAGGTCACCTAGGTTTTATTGAGGGCTACATCCCTCTATGCTACCAGAATGACACAGAAAATATTAATGCATTGATAAAACACAGGGAAATAAATAAACTATGTGACACAACATGCATCACAGCACAGTCAGATTATACTCAGCGCTATAACTGACATCTTTAATCCCAAACTGTTTACTTCTGAAGAGATAGAAAATGTGCCAAAAGATGCAATAACTTCCATGTTCCTTTTTCAGTCATCCACAGAAATATTAAAAACAAGTCAAAGGTCATAAAACTGAAAAAGCAAATACATGTTCATAGGTAGTTACTAGTCATGCAGTCCACAAGACCATTAATGAGCATTGTTCAAACTCCCAACTGTCCCAGAGCACTGTTGGTTAAGTGACTTTCTTAAGGTTACACAGTAGGTAAACAAGAGGAAGAAAGTTTCAAACCTGTACTCTTGGCACAGGAAGCAGCTTATTAACACTTCGGAGCTTTTGTCCTGTACAGTAACTACCAGACTGTAAAAAGAACCAACATACTCATGGAGTTGTAAGTTCCTTACAGTTTTGTAACACAATTTCAGAAGCTTGATGGGATGTTTTGTAGTGAATGCAGCACTGATGCTAGCATTCTGGAATGTGTCTCACGTCTTTCCTGTTTAAGGAATGTTTCTTATAATGAAAAATGCAAAACAAAAAAGTGTTCTGAGCTGTCAGTGTGAAGTACAATGCATTTCCAAGACAGGAACATCTGTATGTGGAATATAAATGGAACTAAGACACGTACGTGTTCTTTGGAATGCTGGAAGTTCCATTGTTCTTAATGTATATTACATCACTGGGAAAAGAATGCTCAGCATGGAATGGTTTCCTGGACACCAGCAGCAATCAGGCACAATGCCTCTACTTTCATCACCTTTGTCAGCTGTGATTTAAGGCTGGACACAACAAATATTTAAATAGAAAACCTCAGCAACATGCCCAGGCATCTCCGCCACATTCCAATAAACAAACCTCCTTCCTCCTCCATTCTTTCAGTTCAAACTGTAATTCAGTCAAGATTCTACCACAGACATGATTGCAGACTATGAAATAGCAACACTGTCAACAGTCATACCCTTAACTAAGCTCTTGCCTCTGGAAGAAATCAACACAATATTCAGACAGAGAAACACATACTCTGTTTTCTCCTTGCCAGTCTCACAGTTGTTGCTAGCACAGCAGCACAGACATAGCCATAAATATCGACTTTACCATTCTGTATGTAGTTTGCACTACAAGTATTTAAAATGGCAAGACAATCAAGATTCTGAAACTTTTACAACAATTTCCCCTCTACATAACACTTCTCAAAATCAACCCTTGATAAAGGATCCATTATTATTATTATTATTTATTTATTCATTCATTTATTTTTTTGCATTTGTTTAACCGGGAAAAGCCGAAAGACACAACAAGTTGTTTGCCAGTTTTCTCCTTGATAGCCATCAGATCTCTCATCCTTTTAAGATATCAGCTATGCAAACCATCATTTTTTTTTCTTTTTAGGGTCCCTAACATGACTTTACTCTGCAGCTACCCCGCTGCACACATTTGCACAGCAGGGGCTGCCATGCCATTATCCCAATTACAATGCAAAGCACTGCATGGCAACCATTTGTATGCAATATGACCCTCTACTTAGTACATCACCCCTAGCCTTTGCTAGGATGACCCCCTGCATAGTACATCCCCCCAGTATTTGCTAGGATGACCCCCTGCTTATTACATTCTCCCCAGCCTTTGCTAGGATGACCCTCTGCTTAGTATATCCCCCAGCCTATGCTAGGATGACCCTCTGCTTAGTACATCCCCTCAGGGTTGCTAGGATGATCCTCTGCTTAGTACATCCCCCCAGCCTTTGCTAGGATGACCCTCTGCTTAGTACATTCCCCCCAGCCTTTGCTAGGATGACCCTCTGCTTAGTACATCCTCCCAGCCTTTGCTAGGATGACACTCTGCTTAGTACATCCTCTCAACCTTTGCTAGGATTATCATCTACTTACTACATCCTCCCAGCCTTGACTATGAGCCAGCAGCACAGTAGGTCAGGCAGCCTCTTTCCCTGATGGACAACCCAGAAATAGCCACTCAAGCCACTTCTTCCCTTCCTTCTCAGCCAGTGCCTCCAGCATGTGAGTCATTAGCCTTGGCAATGTCACCTAGGATACTGCAATGGCTTTAATGTCCACAGCACAGAGCTGACAATAACATGGCCACATTGTTTCCATCTGAAGAGTAGAAACATCAATTATGTATAAACAGAAATGAAAAAGAGTAAGGGTCTGCATCACAAACCCTTTACAACCCTGTGGATGTGCGAACTGCTGATGAGAAAAGACCTGATTGTAAAGTCCACTTCTGTATTACATTTATCCCCATGTATGGAAAAAGATCAACCTGTGAAGTCCGATTTAGTGTTACCGCATAGTCCCAGGCAGCTACCTCTCCATGTTGTCAGTCTATTCCCTCCTTTTAATGTAAGAAGCAGATCAGAATCTCACTCATGATATACACTGTCTGACAGTTCACAGAATCTCACTCATGATATACACTGTCTGACAGTTCACAGAATCTCACTCATGATATACACTGTCTGACAGTCCACAGAATCTCACTCATGATATACACTGTCTGACAGTCCACAGAATCTCACTCATGATATACACTGTCTGACAGTTCACAGAATCTCACTCATGATATACACTGTCTGACAGTTCACAGAATCTCACTCATGATATACACTGTCTGACAGTTCACAGAATCTCACTCATGATATACACTGTCTGACAGTTCACAGAATCTCACTCATGATATACACTGTCTGACAGTTCACAGAATCTCACTCATGATATACACTGTCTGACAGTTCACAGAATCTCACTCATGATATAAACTGTCTGACAGTTCACAGAATCTCACTCATGATATACACTGTCTGACGGTTCACAGAATCTCACTCATGATATACACTGTCTGACAGTTCACAGAATCTCACTCATGATATACACTGTCTGACAGTTCACAGAATCTCACTCATGATATACACTGTCTGACAGTTCACAGAATCTCACTCATGATATACACTGTCTGACAGTTCACAGAATCTCACTTGATATACACTGTCTGACAGTTCACAGAATCTCATCATATACACTGTCTGACAGTTCACAGAATCTCACTCATGATATACACTGTCTGACAGTTCACAGAATCTCACTCATGATATACACTGTCTGACAGTTCACAGAATCTCACTCATGATATACACTGTCTGACAGTTCACAGAATCTCACTCATGATATACACTGTCTGACAGTTCACAGAATCTCACTCATGATATACACTGTCTGACAGTTCACAGAATCTCACTCATGATATACACTGTCTGACAGTTCACAGAATCTCACTCATCATATACACTGTCTGACAGTTCACAGAATCTCACTCATCATATACACTGTCTGACAGTTCACAGAATCTCACTCATGATATACACTGTCTGACAGTTCACATCTCACTCATGATACACTGTCTGACAGTTCACAGAATCTCACTCATGATATACACTGTCTGACAGTTCACAGAATCTCACTCATGATATCTGACAGTTCAGCTAGAATCTCACGATACACTGTCTGACAGTTCACAGAATCTCACGGTTCACAGAATCTCACTCATGATATACACTGTCTGACAGTTCACAGAATCTCACTCATGATATACACTGTCTGACAGTTCACAGAATCTCACTCATGATATACACTGTCTGACAGTTCACCATAGAGCATTGCTGCCTTGAATTGGTTAATGAGTTTCACATTAAGTCCTGGGTTTCAGTCAGTCTCTCAGATTCTATCAGCCAACTTTACAATGTGAGCAAGACATTTAAACATACCGCTCAACCTCTTGGTGCAAGAAATCTGGACAAAGCCCAACAAAATGTGGGAACTAGGCCCAAAAATAGAGACATATTTTAAACATTGCTCTTATAAGCTCAGAAAGTTGTTAGAATAACAGGGTTTGTTTTAACATACATTTTCTGAAGGATTTGAAGTCTGAAACTCAAATGTATGTCATTATTTAGTGACTTCTGTCACAAAAGAAATATTGTCAGCCTAGCTATCTGGAATTTTGTAAAAAATTATATGTCATTTGTGAATAGTAATATGATTTATATAGAAGTGTGAGAGGGTGATAATGCCAGTACAGCTGTCTGGAATTTTGTAAATGGTTATGTGTCATTTGTGAATATCAACATGATTCATATGCTTGTGTTACAAATGTATTAGAACTGTATGCCATATAACATGGTTTGTACAGACGTGTGTGCTGAAGAGATGTTTGTAGAGTACTCAGCTCAAAGATGTATCCACAGTGTACCCTACTGGAAAACAACAGAAAATGTATTTAAACTATTGTAACTGTGTAAATGTATATATTTTAACAATGGGAACTGGCACATAGAAGGTTAACTTGCAAAACTTCAGAAAAATAGTTGAAATTAAATTATTTTTATAACTGTGCCATAAAAGATGGATTCAGTACAATAGGAGACATAATGTCTAGAACTAGAAGTTTTTTGTATTGTCTTTCAGTGTGGAGGAATGTAAATTATTTTACAACTTCTACCATTTGCCTTAGATCTAAGAGAAATCCATGTTTATGTATTTTCACAGAGAAATGCTAAATGCTACCAGCTGCAGCGGGGGGGGGGGGGTTCACCTGGGATGGTCAGATGACAAGACGTGATGTCATGCTGCAAGTATCCCAGCTGCTATATTTGAGATATTAATTTAAGAACTCTCTGAGAGAGGGAGGGCACTTTTTACTTTGTCTTTGACCTGACAGAATCAGCTGGAAGACCCTCTCACCACATCTGTCTTGCCAAGCTCTGTAGGTAAGTTAACTAGGGTAGAGTACTTTCCCTTAGATGCAGACAGGAATATAGTGAAGTACAGCTTAGATGTTTTCTATATTTAACTGAGACACTCCTGCAATGCTGTTTTAACTATTTCCTGAGATTTTGAACTTGGATGTAACTGTATTTATTTACTGAGTATTTTCTTGTTCTTTTATTATTTATTAATAAATACATTTAAACCTTTCATTGTGGCTGGTATTTGTGAGACATATTTAAGCTCTGGGAGTACTTGCATATTTATTTGGTGACAGTGTGGGCCACTACTAATAGCCTTGCTCTTGGTCAAACTACCATTTAGATTAATAGTAACATTACACAGTAAGATTGGAACCCTTTGTTAAGGGTCATAAAGTAGCTGATAAAGAGATGGCTGGTGCAGTAATTACCTTATAGTCTGGGCAAAAGGGGGCATAGCTAGTACACCTGTGCCAGCCTTTTCCGTGTGTGTGTGTGTGTGTGTGTGTGTGTGTGTGTGTGTGTGTGTGTAAATCAAATCTCAAAGTGTGTGTGTGTGCATGTGTGTGTGTGTGTGTCAGTTACATGGGCAGGGACATGTAGCACTGGTTGGACAGAGAGGGTGTTGGAGGACTCAGCTGAGATCTCAACTCTATAGCTGTGCCAGTGGGGAGTCTTACTGGGGATCTGAGAAAGAGGGAGAAACCAGCCCCATACTGACTGTGGTCTCAGTGTGCTCTTAAGGCAAACTACACTTGATGTAGACAGCTGCATCTGGAAATACTGTGTGTGTGACTTGTCATCCTCCAAGTGTGTACGTCCTCCATTGTTGCCAGTGGTGAGGATTGAAGCTGCTTGCTTACTTGGCCAGTGGTGGGGCATCACAACTTCAATCCTCAGAGCATCCCAGTCATTTGCCAGAAACCACAAATTTTATGAGGGACAGACCAAAAATATGAGTCGAAAATCTGGAAATTCTGTGAAAATCTCAACAGTTAAGAGGTATGCATTTAAACAGAGCATGACCTCGGATTACTTCTGAAAAGAGACACTTGAGACTTGTGATTTACCTGATTTGCAAGGGAAAAAAACACACCATGTGTCACTGCATCAGGTAGTGCAGTCAAGGTTTCAACCATCCTCTGCTTAAAAATACTTCTCTCAAGTTTAAGCGGAAACACTCTTGCTTCAGACATGCATTTGCCTATATTTCTTCCTGCTCCTCACTTCCTCTACAACTACACTCCTCCCATTTGCCGTCAGCCAATGCACTGAGTTCAAATCAAATGCCCTGTCCCTTCTCCTTTCTTAGAGACACACGGTCAATGTTCTAAAATCTAAATCTTTGCTGAACATTTAAATTTGGACAAATGCAGAATGGATGACAAATAAGCTGCCAAATGAAGAAACATGGACTAGAACCTGAGAACCTGATGCACAGTACACTGAAGTGTCACATAGGTTCATAGGTTCATGATTTAATGCAAAGGCTACTTCTGCCCTTGTGGGCCATTTAAGCCTAGCCAACTACCATGTGATCAAACCCTGCACCTTATGTATGTAAGGTAAACAGCTTAACCATTATGCCAACCTCCCACTGATAGAAGAAGTTGTAAGATCAGTGTATGGCTACAAGAATATTCAGTTCAGAAGCTGGCTGGAGATGGAAAGCATGGCAGAGGTGTTAGCATCATTAGGGCAGCATAAAGTGGCAGATGTGCATGTAATCCTTAAGGAATTAAAGGAATTCAGCATCAGGATTCGTACACAGCCAGCAGATATGAAGAATGACTTGCAACAGATAAAAGGATTCCAAAGCATCATTATGAAAATAGTAACACAGCCAGAATAAAATCAGAAAAAATCAGACAGTATCAACATTGTTACTTTACTATGCCCCGGAACAAAAATCAGAGAATATGAACATTGTTACAACAATCCTACTATGAGCCAGAACAAAATCAGAGAATATCAGCCTTGTTACTTAAAGAAAACAATCCGCCTGTATAATCTTGGAAGGTACTACTTTATTGGTCTGTTGCTTTTCTGATTTTGGTACACACCCGCTAATCCACATTTCAACCACTGTCTACTACTATAACCAAGATCTTTGATAATGGTGACACGTTTTATGGTTTGTCAGTTTATCAAATAACCTAAATTTATATACTTTTTGCCAAGACTCATGATTTTACATTTACTGAAACTGATGGTCAGCTCCTTATTACTGTATCAGGTGCGTATTTTTTGATGATTAGCTTGAAGAACTTGTACTGCATGTTTTCAACCATTAGCTATTTGATTATTCACAAACCACTTCCTGCAATAAATCTGAAAAACAAAACTAATCCAAAAAGAAGAGCCACCCCCAAAGTACACAGTCCTGTGTGCACCACTAGTGACCCCAGAATGACAAAGCTCCCCCCCACCTTACTTATCTGCTAATCCAAACCCCACCCCATCCCCAATAATGCAAGCTACCTTAAAAAACACTTTCCCTGACAATACCACTTCAGACAAAGCTCTTCTAATGGTATTATGATATGGAACTTTTGTTTTCCTTTTCCGATCACTGTGTGTTCAGTAATGATTTTGATAATTTCACAATCTGAAATATTTAACTATATGCATTTTGTAATTATGTATATATATATACTTCACATGACTGAAAACTCAAAATACTGAATTTCATTTGACGGAGACCGCAATACCTAATTTCCAAAATACTGAAAACTCATTTGACTGAGTCTCATTATAATGAAAGCTTACAATACTGACAGTTCACAGAATCTCACTCATGATATACACTGTCTGACAGTTCACAGAATCTCACTCATGATATACACTGTCTGACAGTTCACAGAATCTCACTCATGATATACACTGTCTGACAGTTCACAGAATCTCACTCATGATATATACACTGTCTGACAGTTCACAGAATCTCACTCATGATATACACTGTCTGACAGTTCACAGAATCTCACTCATGATATACACTGTCTGACAGTTCACAGAATCTCACTCATGATATACACTGTCTGACAGTTCACAGAATCTCACTCATGATATACACTGTCTGACAGTTCACAGAATCTCACTCATGATATACACTGTCTAACAGTTCACAGAATCTCACTCATGATATACACTGTCTGACAGTTCACAAAATCTCACTCATGATATACACTGTCTGACAGTTCACAGAATCTCACTCATGATATACACTGTCTGACAGTTCACCACAGAGCATTGCTGCCTTGAATTGGTTAATGAGTTTCACATTAAGTCCTGGGTTTCAGTCAGTCTCTCAGATTCCATCAGTCAACTTTAAAATGTGAACAAGACATTTAAATATACCGCTCAACCTCTTAGTGCAAGAAATCTGGACAAAGTCCAACAAAACGTGGGAACAAGGCCCAAAAATAGAGACATATTTTAAACATTGCTCTTATAAACTCAGAAAGTTGTTAAGAGTAACAGAGTTTGTTTTAACATACATTTTCTGAAGGATTTGAAGTCTGAAACTCAGATGTATGTTATTATTTAGTGACTTCTGTCACAAAAGAAATATTGTCAGCCTAGCTATCTGGAATTTTGTAAACAATTATATGTCATTTGTGAATATTAATATGATTTATATAGAAGTGTGAGAGGGTGATAATGCCAGCACAGCTGTCTGGAATTCTGTAAATGGTTATGTGTCATTTGTGAATATCAACATGATTCATATGCTTGTGTTACAAATGTATTAGAACTGTATGCCATATAACATGATTTGTACAGACGTGTGTGCTGAAGAGATGATTGTAGAGTACTCAGCTTAAAGATGTAGCCACAGTGTACCCTACTGGTAATGTATATAAACTATTGTAACCGTGTAAATGTATATATTTTTAACAATGGGAACTGGCACATAGAAGGTTAACTTGCAAAACCTCAGAAAAATAGTTGAAATTAAATTATTTTTATAACTGTGCCATAAAAGATGGCTTCAGTACAATAGGAGACATAATGTCTAGAACTAGAAGTTTTTTGTATTCTCTTTCAATGTGGAGGAATGTAAATTATTTTACGACTTCCACCATTTGCCTTAGATCTAAGAGAAATCCATGTTTATGTATTTTCACAGAGAGATGCTAAATGCTACCAGCTGCAGCGGGGTGGGGGTTCACCTGGGATGGTCAGATGACAAGACATGATGTCATGCTGCAATTATCCCAGCTGCTATATTTGAGATATTAATTTAAGAACTCTCTGAGAGAGGGAGGGCATTTTGTATTTTGTCTTTGACCTGACAGAATCAGCTGGAAGACCCTCTCACCACATCTGTCTTGCCAGGCTCTGTAAGTAAGTTAACTAGGGTACAGTACTTTCTCTTAAATGCAGACAGGAATATAGTGAAGTACAGCTTAGATTGTTTCTATATTTAACTGAGACACTCCTGCAATGCTGTTTTAACTATTTCCTCAGATTTTGAACTCTGATATAACTGTGTTTATTTACTGAGTATTTTCTTGTTCTTTTATTATTTATTAATAAATACATTTAAACCTTTCATTGTGGCTGGTATTTGTGAGACATATTTAAGCTCTGGGAGTACTTGCATATTTATTTGGTGACAGTGTGGGCCACTACTAATAGCCTTGCTCTTGGTCAAACTACCATTTAGATTAATTGTAACATTACACAGTAAGATGGGAACCCTTTGTTGAGGGTCATAAAGTAGCTGATAAAGAGATGGCTGGTGCAGTAATTATCTTACAGTCTGGACAAAAGGGGGCATAGTTAGTAAACCTGTGCCAGCCTTTCTTGTGTGTGTGTGTGTGTGTGTGTGTGTGTGTGTGTGTGTGTGTGTGTGTGTGTGTACATCAAATCTCAAAGTGTGTGTGTGTCAGCTACTTGGGCAGGGACATGTAGCACTGGTTGGACAGAGAGAGTGTTGGAGGACTCAGCTGAGATCTCAACTCTATGGCTGTGCCAGTGGGGAATCTTACTGGGGATCTGAGAAAGAGGGAGAAACCAGCCCCAGACTGACTGTGGTCTCAATGTGCTCTTAAGGGAAACTGCACTTGATGCAGACAGCTGCATCTGGAAATACTGTGTGTGTGACTTGTCATCCTCCCAGTGTGTACATCCTCCATTGTTGCCAGTGGTGAGGATTGAAGCTGCTTGATTACTTGGCCAGTGGTGGGGCATCACAACTTCAATCCTCAAATCATCCCAGTCATTTGCAAGAAACCACACATTTTATGAGGAACAGACCAAATATATGAGTCCAAAATCTGGAAATTCTGTGAAAATCTGGACAGTTAAGAGGTATGCATTTAAATAGAGCATGACCTCAGATTACTTCTGAAAAGAGACACTTGTGACTTGTGATTTACCTGATTTGCAAGGGAAAAAACACCATGTGTCACTGCATCAGGTAGTGTATTCAAGGTTTCAACCATCCTCTGCTTAAAAACACTTCTCTCAAGTTTAAGCTGAAACACTCTTGTTTCAGACATACATTTGCCTATATTTCTTCCTGCTCCTCACTTCCTCTACAACTAAACTCCTCCCATTTGCCATCAGCCAATGCACTGAGTTCAAATCAAATGCCCTGTCCCTTCTCCTTTCTTAGAGACACACATGGTCAATGTTCTAAAATCTAAATCTTTGCTGAACATTTAAATTTGGGCACATGCAGAATGGATGACAAATAAGCTGCCAAATGAAGAAACATGGACTAGAACCTGAGAACCTGAAGCACAGTACATTGAAGTGTCACATGGTGATAGAAGTTGTAAGATCAGTGTATGGCTACAAGAATATTCAGTTCAGAAGATGGCTGCAGATGGAAAGCATGGGAGAGGTGTTAGCCTCATTAGGGCAGTATAAAGTGGCAGAAGTGCATGTAGTCCTTAAGGAATTAAAGGAATTCAGCATCAGGATTCGGACACAGCCAGCAGATATGAAGAATGATTTGCAACAGATAAAAGGATTCCAAAGTATCATTATGAAAACAGTAACACAGCCAGAACAAAATCAGAAAAAATCAGACAATATCAACATTGTTACTTACAACAATCCTGCTATGCCCCGGAACAAAAATTAGAAAATATGAACATTGTTACAACAATCCTACTATGAGCCAGAACAAAATCAGAGAATATCAGTATTGTTACTTAAAGAAAACAATCCGCCTGCATAATCTTGGAAGGTACTACTTTATTGGTCTGTTGCTTTTCTGATTTTGGTACACACCCGCTAATCCACATTTCAACCACTGTCTACTACTATAACCAAAATCTTTAATAATGGTGACACTTTTTATGGTTTGTCAGTTTATCAAATAACCTAAATTTATATACTTTTTGCCAAGACTCATGATTTTACATTTACTGAAACTGATGGTCAGCTCCTTATTACTGTATCAGGTGCGTATTTTTTGATGATTAGCTTGAAGAACTTGTACTGCATGTTTTCAACCATTAGCTATTTGATTATTCACAAACCACTTATTGCAATAAATCTGAAAAACAAAACTAATCCAAAAAGAAGAGCCCCCCCAAAGTACACAGTCTTGTGTGACACCACTAGTGACCCCAGAATGACAAAGCTCCCCCACCTTACTTATCTGTTAATTCAAACCCCACTACATCCCCAATAATGCAAACTTCCTTAAAAAAGACTTTCCCTGATAATACCACTTCAGACAAAGCTCTTCTAATGGTATTATGATATGGAACTTTTGTTCTCCTTTTACGATCACTGTGTGTTCAGTAATAATTTTGATAATTTCTCAATCTAAAATATTTAACTATATGCATTATGTAATTATCTATATAAACTTCACATGACTGAAAACTCAAAATACTGAATTTCATTTGACTGAGACCGCAATACCTAATTTTCAAAATACTGAAAACTCATTTGACTGAGTTTCATTATAATGAAAGCTTACAATACTGAATTTCAAAATACTGAAATGTACAGCTAGTATCCCAAAGATTTTAATTTCAAAAATGACGTAATAAAAACACTGTCATTAACTCTTGGAAACAATGTAGCATTCAGTCTAAATTGCCAAAATTCTTCTCATTCAATTCTGCATTTCCAGGGACCCCCCCCCCCCTTTCAGAGATTAACCCCACAAACTTCTTGTAGTTTAGATAAATATGTGAATTCTTAAATAATGCACTGTTAACATTTCCCCTCTTAATTGCTGTAATGCAGAAAAGTGCAGAATACAATACAAACATCTCTGAAAGAGGGGGAGAGGTCCCTGGAAATGTAGAATTCAGTCTTGCTGTTCTGGGACTCATACATGAGCCTTGGAATTTAAAACTGTTACAGTGCTTTAATAAACCATCCATTCCAATCTGATGATGATAATGTGGAATTATAGTGGCATGGTAGTTTTTATGGTACATTTTCATTTAAAGCATGCACCACAGTGGTGAATGTGTCACTTTACATGTCATGTAAACAAAGCTAATATGTGGGTGTGTGGACAGTGTTAAGACAATAATCATAATAATAATGTTACTAGCTTGCTTACGTTACTTCATGTGATTGTGAGTGAATAACAATGCTATTGATGTTTTACGCATTGCATAAATACCTTAGCAAACATATCAGATATAACGGCACTTCTGTCTGACAACATACCCAGTGCTTGCATCATAACTGAACAATTAACACAGATATCCAGCTTAGACATTAGTGCTTGCATGTCCATCAGAAAGAGTGATTATCGCGGGAATGATTAATTTGCATAAGCTGCATGCGAAGTAAGCCTAGTTGTAGACAGAAACCTTGCAAGCACTAAACATGGCCTAGTGGAACCACATAGCAGTCTCGTGAACCACAGTCAAACTACTGGCTTTGTCTCAGCAGAGTGGAAAACAGCAACAGTAATTTCCTTGCACAAAGGAGGTCCATCAACCGACCTTGGGAACTAAAGACCCATAAGTCTAACCAGCCTTATTTGTAGGGCAATGGAGAGAATCTTCATGGACCTTATCAACAAGGATATAGGTGACCTTCAAACTCTTGACCTGACGCAGTCGAGCTTCGTTAAGGGTATATCATTCTTATTACACCTGGTGGACTTTTTGAGAATGACACCAACTCTCTGGATGAAGGCAAAATAGAGCATTTTATTTTTTATTTTTTTTATTTATTTAACATTTGTTAACCGGGAAAGTCCGACTTGGAACGAAGCCAATTTTCAGCGGAGGCTTTTGACACACACTCCCACTCAGGCATCATTGAGAAACGTATGCAGGTGGGGAATTAACCCATATGTCACTAGATGAGTAGCTAGCTGGCTCACCAACATAACACATACAGGCAAAGTTGGGGACTCTAACTGTAACAGCAGACTAGTTACCAGTGATATATCACAAGGGTCTGTGTTAGGCCCCCTACTGTTTGGAATCTATTTCTCAGAAGTCCAGTTGAAAATCGATGGCCTGTGGCTTACCATGTTCAACAGTGAGTGCAATGATGCAGACATAATACAAAAAGGGCTTATGCAGACAAATGATTTGTGCTAAAGCCATGGACTTAAACTAAATGCAAAAAAAATGTGCTATCACCTCTTTCGGCAAAGGTGGAGTCCCTGCAAATTACAAAATTAGCAATATCCCCATTAGCTCATATACTTTGGTGATAGATTTGGGAACACAGTTTGATAGCAACCTTAACTTTGATCTCCATGTGTCCACAGTGATAAGGAAATCCTTCTATGTTGCACATCTCATAAGTAAGGGCATCGCACCCCGAGCTAAGGATGTTATAATTCCCCTGTACTCATTCCTCATCAGACCACTAATAGAGTACAATGCTCCTTTCTGTATGCCCCTCACTAGACACCTGCAGCAGCTGGAGAGATCTCATCAAGAAAATTCAAGGTCTTCAATACATGACCTACATGGACAGACTGACGGCCTTGTCACTGTACTCTGTATCTTATAGGCTGCTGAGAGGCGACTTGTGCCTGGCCTACAAAGCAGTCTTGGACACTTCCCTAGTGGAAATGCTGCACAGCTGCAAGTCAAACAGGACAAGATTCACTCTCTCTAGGGATCTTAACCTAGCCTACAACATTAACAGGACATACTGGAGAGACAGGTATGACTCCCAGAGACTGCCACTCCTCTGAAGCACACTCCCTATTCATGTAAAACAGAACTCCTCAATGACCCTATTTAAGCATAACTCAGACAACTGGAATGGAGACCATAAATTTACCCCGGAGGTGTCACCGATGTCCCTCTTGGATAAGGGCAGTTGGTGCTGAACATAGACTCGAGCTGCAAATATAGACCATACAACTTGGTCAATAAGGGACAAGGGTATAACATAGGTTCATAGGTTCATGACCCTAGGGCCAATAGCTTAGTAACCACCTATGAACCTATGCAAACAACTTTTCTTATCCTGGAAACTGTATGTTTTACACATATAATGGCAGCAGCACTTAAATTCAACAGACTTAAGCTTTTACATGATGGCAAGGAATGCTTTTCAGTGTTTCATTATTGAAACGTTTATAGAAATAAGAAGCAAAAATGCATACTTGTGTAATAAACAGTATACACAGAATTCAGTATCTCAAAACACTACAACATACTGTGTAAGCATTGATAACAATTTTCTCTATCATCTAAAGTTTTACCTGTTGTTACTGTACTCTAAGTCAGATAGTTCTGGACCTGTTAATCTACCTATGAAGATACTGTGTATTTTCATAATGACTATAAAGCAGGTCAGCATTGTACATTATACATGGAGAGTGACAGGGTGTTCTAGTTTATACCACCAAAACGTTTTACAACATTCTCCTGAACAACTTGTGGCTTGAATAGTTATTTAAACAAGAATGTAAATAAGAAAATATGAATAACAAAGGAAAACCGTGATTAATATCGCCACTTCAGTGTATCCCAGACTAACAATCTTATTCTAATTTGTTTCTTTCACCTTGAATTTTCATATGTTGCCTAATACTAACTTTTAAGTCACTTATTTTAGGAAGCAAGCTTAAAAACATGTTAAGTATGCCATAAGGAACTATGGGTGTTAAAAGAAAGTTTACAAAGAAGTCACTGCAGGTGTGAATGAGGTAACTGCTGATGTAGTTTCCTGCCAAGATATATTACAGACCACCCATAAAAACGTTCATCCCAGTCCTAAGCTAGACAGGAGCTACCCTTCACAACCTACTAGCCATAATGTTAAACATGACATGGCATATTGCTTTTATGACTGGACCATGAAATGTCAAAGCAAATGATACACAAAATGTTGACTCCCACTTCAGTTTCTGTCCATTTAAGTGCTCACACACACACACACACACACACACACACACACACACACACACACACACACACACACACACACACACACACACACAAAAATGTGGAGCTCTAAAAAATGACAACCTGTTATGTCAGAATCTAAAGCATAATATAACAGGGCGGTATGAAAGTTCAAAGAAATAGTATAAAAAACTAACATGGAAATGACATATTAAGTCAAGCATTTCATTTATTTATATTTGTTTATAGTTTCACAGATGCACCCAGTAGGCTTTCACTAATTCCTGAAATTCCTCCTTCTGCACTGCAGGAATAAAACAGCTAGTTCAACTTTGTAGATTTCTCAGTAATGTATTACAAAACTCTACAGAAACCTGGCACAAACATCTATATAAACATTTACAACAGTGAAGCATCTGTGGGACATATCAGTTATTTTATTATTTATGTCATGTGAGATGGAATTAGGGAGTAAGACATGAAGTTAAAAAAAATCCAATGTTGATGTGATGATTTGCAGAATTCAAAAAATGAGAGCTTAGTGTAACTTCAACCTTGTTATTGACTAATAAATCCAAATGCCAAGTAACATCTGAACCTGCAGAAACAGACTTTTTTTGCAGCTGTTTTTTTACTGACTTTCCAATGTTTTCAACTTCCATTACAGGTACTACAGAAGGTCCTAGTACATATGCTCAGGTGTGAGATGAAAACTGCTACATTTTTTGCAAAGTAACACAGCTGTTGAAAAAAACGTACACAGGGGACAGCAGTTATTGTGGTCAACTGACCGAACTGGTCATCCTTTATTTATTTATTTGTTTTTCAATTTTTGTTTAGTGCTTTATGGATATGTACATTTATTTATTTTATTTTACAGTTTGTTTACCAGGATGGCCCACTGGGCTGAAGGAGCCTGTTTTCAATGGAGTCCTGAGGAGAAAAGCTCCAACAAGGTTTTATAAGATATAACGTAATTAGACAAACATATATAAACACAAGTTGCACAGTATTATAAAGGAAAAAAACATACTAAGCATGTAATAATAAGATAAAATGCATACAGAGGGTAAACAAGGTAGGTTCTATATTTGTATATAACTGACATAGTATATATTAGTGACTTCTCCAATTAAATTACAAAAAGAAATCAATGGACAGATAGGTGAAGTGAGGAAATAGGTATAAAATGTGGAACTAAACTGGATGTAGGAGGAGAAAGGTGTAGGAAACTAGACAGTGGGGTGAGACTTAGAAGATAGGTGAGAGTAATGTGTGTAGAGGCAGAGGTGAGGGAATGAGATGTGAGAAATTAAGGAAGAGGTACAGGAAGGGTAACGTTAAGTACAGGTGAGTTAGGAGGGCTGGGAACACATTTACAATGACAGATGTGTTTTGATTGCAGTTTTAAAGGTGCTGCTAAAGAAAAAATGGCTACCCATTGCTTCCTTTTCTTTGCTAAGTGGAAATGATTTTTGTTTCCAAAATGTTTGTAGTTCTCATTTTCTCATAAATCATTAAGAAACTTACTCATGCATGAAGAGCACTTAAAAGCACTCAGATCTGTGTGAAATTACATACTTATGGTAAACTTACTTTCATGCAGTGACCTCCTACTGTTAATAATTGTACATTGTCATGGTACCTTATTATGAAAGTGTACTACTTTGCTTTACTTTCTGTTGCATGCCCTTAGCGTCAGGTCATGTCTGAAAAGAGTCCTTGGACCAGTGTATTTACCCAGTTAACAAATGTTAAAAGAAAATAAATCCTTACTAGTAAACACAGACTTTGAACACTGCTAAAGTCTGTTATACCCAGCAAGGTAAATATACAAATTAAGATTAAAATGGACAACTGGCATGCAGGAAAGAAAAGCAATGATTTTGGACAATCGGTATGTGGGAAAGAAAAGCGAATCACTAGGATTTATACTAACTTATTAAGACTGTCCTGTTTACTGTACTATATTATTGCAGTCCGTTTGAACCATTAAAAGTAACACTTTAATGTCTTGTTACTATGGGTTTTTTGTCTGATGCAGGAATTTAAAGTGGGCACTTCCAACTGTGTACTTTTCTGAACTGGCTGTGTGACAAAATGTGAGAACCATAACACCAAATCACAGTTATGGAAGCACTAACATTTCAGGGAATTTCACAACTCGCTGCAATAGCACTTAAAGCGTGTTTGAAGGCAGTTCATCTTCTGTACCCTGTCAGACCCCTCCTACTTATACGTAGTAACCCCAAGTGCGCTACGCTCCAGTAGGGAGGCATGTTCTGAGATAATACAACTTTGAAATTTCTATATACAAAGTAATAGTCATACTTTCTTGGTCAATGCACTCAGCATACTGGTCATAGATCTCCACTTCTGCAGTGCTTCTTTCAGTAACATACACAGCCAGTGTCCTGGGCAGCTTGCTGATTTCTAAGGTTAAACTCGTATCACATGTTTACTTCTTTGTCTGCTTTCACTGCTTCCTAGCTATCTACACTGGCTGTGTAACCTTCTTGTCAATAGTTAATACACCTGCAGTGTGAGGTTGGCATAATGGTTAAGGTGTTTGTCTTACAGACACAAAGTGCAGGGTTTGATACTCACATGGGGTAACTGGCTAGGCATAAAATGGCCCACAAAGGCAGTTAGCCTAGTACTAACCTATGAACCTGAGATAACACACAACTGCCACATCCTTACCCACATAATTTCCTGGAAAGTCTGGGGTATGAGGTCATATGCACAAATGAAGCACATACCTACATAATAAAATGAATGAAAACAAACACCACCCTCTTTCAGGAGAACAAATGTAAAGAGGAAAGAAGCACCAAATAAATAAGGAAAGGGACTGACTCAAAGCCCACTGTTGTGTGTCAGTGCACAGCGGGGCTGTAAATCATGGCGAACTGGAAAGAATGGGAGGTTTATAAACATAAGGAAATAATACGTCAGCACAACATTCAGCACCTCAAAGGCAACTTTTTATTGCATCATTACTGACATCAACAAACTCACTCTTTCGACAAAAAGTCAAAAGTGTATAAAATCCTGCAACAAGACATACCTGGATTTAAGCTGTTCAAACTTTTGTAAGTACTCATTGAAGGTTAGTTACAAAAAAGAATACTCAAATGTTTGATACAAAGTAGACAGCTAATCCTCAGAGCATGTAATTAAAAAAAGGGTGGGGCAGTACCCCCATACTCTATGCAACTTATTTATTCAAATTCCAAATTGCAGAATCCCCCAGGAAAAGGGCATATTACAGGGATTGTCAGTTCCCCTCACAGCTGTAGACTATCTGCACTGTCGTCAATACAGAGGTTGTAAGTCACAGATACATATCCAATTGCTTGCTCTACACATGGTAGACAAAATGCATTTGAGATTTATCATCTCAATAAATGTCACAGCAGACTCTGAGTGTTGTCTTCTCTGCTCAATGAATACTAACACTAACATATCCTGCCAAACTTTGATTTTATACCATGACTTAACCCTGTTCTGCACTTTCAATTTCTGTCTCTCTCTCGCTCAAACACACACACACACACACACACACACACACACACACACACACACACACACAGACACACACACACACACACACACACACACACACACACACACACACACACATACAGACACACACAAACAGACATGTACTATCTGTGTCTGTGGTGCAGCAAGAGCTACATGTTTTCCACCCTAGCATTTTTCAAGATTTCTTTTTTTTTTAAGTCAGTCAGGAATAAATGATGCACTTTCTTTTCTAAGCACAAGTGGATATTCAAGCACTCTATTTAACGTCACATCTTAACTCCTGACAAGGGCTCATGCCAGCTCAAGAGCTCGAGTAACTGCAATACTTACGTTGGTATAACAAAAGGTATTGCATCACATCTGTGCATACCTCTCAATTGTCCAGATTTTCACAGAATGTCCAGATTTCTGTCTCATATTTTTGGTCTGCTACTCATAAAATTTGTGTTTTTCAGGATTTTTGTGGCACATCATTGAGGACTGAATTCAGTAAATAATGACAGGCGTTTGGGTTTCAGACTTCATATGCTTCAGAAAATGCATTTTAACACAAAACATTTTATTCTAGTAACTTTCTAAGTTTAAAAGAGCAATATTTTAAATGTGTCCCTATTTTGGGGGCTTTGTCCACCCATTAATTTTGGCACTGTCCAGATTTTTTGTGCTAAGAGGTTGAGAGCTATGTGTCTATATTCCAGTGTCTTTTATGTTAATCAAGACAAAGAAACTGAAGAAGACAAGAGTTATTCTGATTTACTTAATAATGTACAATTGGTAGATGTAAACATTCAGAATTAGTTCCCCTCAAGTTACTCATACGTTACCATTACCATCATACCTCTCAACCTCTTAGAGCAAGAAATCTGGACAAAGCCACAAATAATGGGGGGGGGGGGTAAAGGCCCAAACATAGGGACAATTTTTAAATATCAGTCTTACAGTAGTAGAAAGTTGATAGAACAACAGGCTTTGCATTAGAATGAATTTTTTGAAGTGTATGAAGTCTGAAACTCAAATGTCTGACAATATGTTTTGACTTTAATCCTCACAAACATACCAGAGATTGGGCAGAAAAACTAAATTTTTATGAGAAGTAAACCAAAATCTGGACATTTGAGAGGTATGATTACCATCTACTCATAAGTTACCATTAACAGAAGTGCTTTGTTTAAGGCTATGAAGGTCTCAATGTTGTGAAAGACAACCAGCACAGCAAAAGTAGTGATATCATCTTTTACCTCCCCAATCAGTGATACAGAGCAGTGAGCTGTGTTACAGTACTGTGCCATCCCAATCAGTGACACAGAGCAGTGAGCTGTGTTACGGTACTGTGCCATCCCAATCAGTGATACAGAACAGTGAGCTGTGTTCCGGTACTGTGCCATCCCAATCAGTGATACAGAGCAGTGAGCTGTGTTATGGCAATGTGCCATCCCAATCAGTGATACAGAGCAGTGAGCTGTGTTACAGTACTGTGCCATCCCAATCAGTGATACAGAGCAGTGAGCTGTGTTATAGTACTGTGCCATCCCAATCAGTGATACAGAGCAGTGAGCTGTGTTACGGTACTGTGCCATCCCAATCAGTGATACAGAGCAGTGAGCTGTGTTATGGTACTGTGCCATCCCAATCAGTGATACAGAGCAGTGAGCTGTGTTACGGTACTGTGCCATCCCAATCAGTGATACAGAGCAGTGAGCTGTATTACGGTACTGTGCCATCCCAATCAGTGATACAGAGCAGTGAGCTGTGTTACAGTACTGTGCCATCCCAATCAGTGATACAGAGCAGTGAGCTGTGTTACAGTACTGTGCCATCCCAATCAGTGATACAGAGCAGTGAGCTGTGTTATGGTACTGTGCCATCCCAATCAGTGATACAGAGCAGTGAGCTGTGTTACGGTACTGTGCCATCCCAATCAGTGATACAGAGCAGTGAGCTGTGTTACGGTACTGTGCCATCCCAATCAGTGATACAGAGCAGTGAGCTGTGTTATGGTACTGTGCCATCTCAATCAGTGATACAGAGCAGTGAGCTGTGTTACAGAACTGTGCCATCCCAATCAGTGATACAGAGCAGTGAGCTGTGTTACAGTACTGTGCCATCCCAATCAGTGATACAGAGCAGTGAGCTGTGTTACAGTACTGTGCCATCCCAATCAGTGATACAGAGCAGTGAGCTGTGTTACAGAACTGTGCCATCCCAATCAGTGATACAGAGCAGTGAGCTGTGTTACAGTACTGTGCCATCCCAATCAGTGATACAGAGCAGTAAGCTGTGTTACAGTACTGTGCCATCCCAATCAGTGATACAGAGCAGTGAGCTGTGTTTACAGTATTGTGCCATCCCAATCAGTGATACAGAGCAGTGAGCTGTGTTACGGTACTGTGCCATCCCAATCAGTGATACAGAGCAGTGAGCTGTGTTACGGTACTGTGCCATCCCAATCAGTGATACAGAGCAGTGAGCTGTGTTACGGTACTGTGCCATCCCAATCAGTGATACAGAGCAGTGAGCTGTGTTACGGTACTGTGCCATCCCAATCAGTGATACAGAGCAGTGAGCTGTGTTACGGTACTGTGCCATCCCAATCAGTGATACAGAGCAGTGAGCTGTGTTACGGTACTGTGCCATCCCAATCAGTGATACAGAGCAGTGAGCTGTGTTACGGTACTGTGCCATCCCAATCAGTGATACAGAGCAGTGAGCTGTGTTACGGTACTGTGCCATCCCAATCAGTGAAACAGAGCAGTGAGCTGTGTTACGGTACTGTGCCATCCCAATCAGTGATACAGAGCAGTGAGCTGTGTTACGGTACTGTGCCATCCCAATCAGTGATACAGAGCAGTGAGCTGTGTTACGGTACTGTGCCATCCCAATCAGTGATACAGAGCAGTGAGCTGTGATACGGTACTGTGCCATTCCAATCAGTGATACAGAGCAGTGAGCTGTGTTACGGTACTGTGCCATCCCAATCAGTGATACAGAGCAGTGAGCTGTGTTACGGTACTGTGCCATCCCAAGCAGTGATACAGAGCAGTGAGCTGTGTTACGGTACTGTGCCATCCCAAGCAGTGATACAGAGCAGTGAGCTGTGTTACGGTATTGTGCCATCCCAATCAGTGATACAGAGCAGTGAGCTGTGTTACAGTACTGTGCCATCCCAATCAGTGATACAGAGCAGTGAGCTGTGTTACAGTACTGTGCCATCCCAATCAGTGATACAGAGCAGTGAGCTGTGTTACAGTACTGTGCCATCCCAATCAGTGATACAGAGCAGTGAGCTGTGTTACAGTACTGTGCCATCCCAATCAGTGATACAGAGCAGTGAGCTGTGTTCCGGTACTGTGCCATCCCAATCAGTGATACAGAGCAGTGAGCTGTGTTATGGTACTGTGCCATCTCAATCAGTGATACAGAGCAGTGAGCTGTGTTACGGTACTGTGCCATCCCAATCAGTGATACAGAGCAGTGAGCTGTGTTTACAGTAATGTGCCATCCCAATCAGTGACACAGAGCAGTGAGCTGTGTTACGGTACTGTGTCATCCCAATCAGTGATACAGAGCAGTGCGCTGTGTTATGGTACTGTGCCATTCCAATCAGTGATACAGAGCAGTGAGCTGTGATACGGTACTGTGCCATCCCAATCAGTGATACAGAGCAGTGAGCTGTGTTACGGTACTGTGCCATCCCAATCAGTGATACAGAGCAGTGAGCTGTATTTACCGTAATGTGCCATCCCAATCAGTGATACAGAGCAGTGAGCTGTGTTACGGTACTGTGCCATCCCAATCAGTGATACAGAGCAGTGAGCTGTGTTACGGTACTGTGCCATCCCAATCAGTGATACAGAGCAGTGAGCTGTGTTACCGTAATGTGCCATCCCAATCAGTGATACAGAGCAGTGAGCTGTGTTACGGTACTGTGCCATCCCAATCAGTGATACAGAGCAGTGAGCTGTGTTACGGTACTGTGCCATCCCAATCAGTGATACAGAGCAGTGAGCTGTGTTACGGAACTGTGCCATCCCAATCAGTGATACAGAGCAGTGAGCTGTGTTACAGTACTGTGCCATCCCAATCAGTGATACAGAGCAATGAGCTGTGTTACAGTACTGTGCCAACCCAATCAGTGGTACAGAGCAGTGAGCTGTGTTACGGTACTGTGCCATCCCAATCAGTGATACAGAGCAGTGAGCTGTGTTACGGTACTGTGCCATCCCAATCAGTGATACAGAGCAGTGAGCTGTGTTACGGTACTGTGCCATCCCAATGAGTGATACAGAGCAGTGAGCTGTGTTACGGTACTGTGCCATCCCAATCAGTGATACAGAGCAGTGAGCTGTGTTCCGGTACTGTGCCATCCCAATCAGTGATACAGAGCAGTGAGCTGTGTTACGGTACTGTGCCATCCCAATCAGTGATACAGACCAGTGAGCTGTGTTACGGTACTGTGCCATCCCAATCAGTGATACAGAGCAGTGAGCTGTGTTACAGTACTGTGCCATCCCAATCAGTGATACAGAGCAGTGAGCTGTATTACGGTACTGTGCCATCCCAATCAGTGATACAGAGCAGTGAGCTGTGTTACAGTACTGTGCCATCCCAATCAGTGATACAGAGCAGTGAGCTGTGTTACAGTACTGTGCCATCCCAATCAGTGATACAGAGCAGTGAGCTGTGTTATGGTACTGTGCAATCCCAATCAGTGATACAGAGCAGTGAGCTGTGTTACGGTACTGTGCCATCCCAATCAGTGATACAGAGCAGTGAGCTGTGTTACGGTACTGTGCCATCCCAATCAGTGATACAGAGCAGTGAGCTGTGTTATGGTACTGTGCCATCTCAATCAGTGATACAGAGCAGTGAGCTGTGTTACAGAACTGTGCCATCCCAATCAGTGATACAGAGCAGTGAGCTGTGTTACAGTACTGTGCCATCCCAATCAGTGATACAGAGCAGTGAGCTGTGTTACAGTATTGTGCCATCCCAATCAGTGATACAGAGCAGTGAGCTGTGTTACGGTACTGTGCCATCCCAATGAGTGATACAGAGCAGTGAGCTGTGTTACGGTACTGTGCCATCCCAATGAGTGATACAGAGCAGTGAGCTGTGTTACGGTACTGTGCCATCCCAATCAGTGATACAGAGCAGTGAGCTGTGTTCCGGTACTGTGCCATCCCAATCAGTGATACAGAGCAGTGAGCTGTGTTACGGTACTGTGCCATCCCAATCAGTGATACAGAGCAGTGAGCTGTGTTACGGTACTGTGCCATCCCAATCAGTGATACAGAGCAGTGAGCTGTGTTACGGTACTGTGCCATCCCAATCAGTGATACAGAGCAGTGAGCTGTGTTACGGTACTGTGCCATCCCAATCAGTGATACAGAGCAGTGAGCTGTGTTACAGTACTGTGCCATCCCAATCAGTGATACAGAGCAGTGAGCTGTGTTACGGTACTGTGCCATCCCAATCAGTGATACAGAGCAGTGAGCTGTGTTATGGTACTGTGCCATCCCAATCAGTGATACAGAGCAGTGAGCTGTGTTACGGTACTGTGCCATCCCAATCAGTGATACAGAGCAGTGAGCTGTGTTACGGTACTGTGCCATCCCAATCAGTGATACAGAGCAGTGAGCTGTGTTATGGTACTGTGCCATCTCAATCAGTGATACAGAGCAGTGAGCTGTGTTACAGAACTGTGCCATCCCAATCAGTGATACAGAGCAGTGAGCTGTGTTACAGTACTGTGCCATCCCAATCAGTGATACAGAGCAGTGAGCTGTGTTACAGTACTGTGCCATCCCAATCAGTGATACAGAGCAGTGAGCTGTGTTACAGAACTGTGCCATCCCAATCAGTGATACAGAGCAGTGAGCTGTGTTACAGTACTGTGCCATCCCAATCAGTGATACAGAGCAGTGAGCTGTGTTACAGTACTGTGCCATCCCAATCAGTGATACAGAGCAGTGAGCTGTGTTTACAGTATTGTGCCATCCCAATCAGTGATACAGAGCAGTGAGCTGTGTTACGGTACTGTGCCATCCCAATGAGTGATACAGAGCAGTGAGCTGTGTTACGGTACTGTGCCATCCCAATCAGTGATACAGAGCAGTGAGCTGTGTTACGGTACTGTGCCATCCCAATCAGTGATACAGAGCAGTGCGCTGTGTTACGGTACTGTGCCATCCCAATCAGTGATACAGAGCAGTGAGCTGTTTTTCGGTACTGTGCCATCCCAATCAGTGATACAGAGCAGTGAGCTGTGTTACGGTACTGTGCCATCCCAATCAGTGATACAGAGCAGTGAGCTGTGTTACAGTACTGTGCCATCCCAATCAGTGATACAGAGCAGTGAGCTGTGTTACGGTACTGTGCCATCCCAATCAGTGAAACAGAGCAGTGAGCTGTGTTACGGTACTGTGCCATCCCAATCAGTGATACAGAGCAGTGAGCTGTGTTACGGTACTGTGCCATCCCAATCAGTGATACAGAGCAGTGAGCTGTGTTACGGTACTGTGCCATCCCAATCAGTGATACAGAGCAGTGAGCTGTGTTACGGTACTGTGCCATCCCAATCAGTGATACAGAGCAGTGAGCTGTGTTACGGTACTGTGCCATCCCAATCAGTGATACAGAGCAGTGAGCTGTGATACGGTACTGTGCCATTCCAATCAGTGATACAGAGCAGTGAGCTGTGTTACGGTACTGTGCCATCCCAATCAGTGATACAGAGCAGTGAGCTGTGTTACGGTACTGTGCCATCCCAATCAGTGATACAGAGCAGTGAGCTGTGTTACGGTACTGTGCCATCCCAAGCAGTGATACAGAGCAGTGAGCTGTGTTACGGTATTGTGCCATCCCAATCAGTGATACAGAGCAGTGAGCTGTGTTACAGTACTGTGCCATCCCAATCAGTGATACAGAGCAGTGAGCTGTGTTACAGTACTGTGCCATCCCAATCAGTGATACAGAGCAGTGAGCTGTGTTACAGTACTGTGCCATCCCAATCAGTGATATAGAGCAGTGAGCTGTGTTACGGTACTGTGCCATCCCAATCAGTGATACAGAGCAGTGAGCTGTGTTATGGTACTGTGCCATCCCAATCAGTGATACAGAGCAGTGAGCTGTGTTATGGTAATGTGCCATCCCAATCAGTGATACAGAGCAGTGAGCTATGTTACGGTACTGTGCCATCCCAATCAGTGATACAGAGCAGTGAGCTGTATTACGGTACTGTCCCATCCCAATCAGTGATACAGAGCAGTGAGCTGTGTTACAGAACTGTGCCATCCCAATCAGTGATACAGAGCAGTGAGCTGTGTTACAGTACTGTGCCATCCCAATCAGTGATACAGAGCAGTGAGCTGTGTTACAGTACTGTGCCATCCCAATCAGTGGTACAGAGCAGTGAGCTGTGTTACGGAACTGTGCCATCCCAATCAGTGATACAGAGCAGTGAGCTGTGTTACGGTACTGTGCCATCCCAATCAGTTATACAGAGCAGTGAGCTGTGTTACGGTACTGTGCCATCCCAATCAGTGATACAGAGCAGTGAGCTGTGTTACGGTACTGTGCCATCCCAATCAGTTATACAGAGCAGTGAGCTGTGTTACAGTACTGTGCCATCCCAATCAGTGATACAGAGCAGTGAGCTGTGTTACGGTACTGTGCCATCCCAATCAGTGATACAGAGCAGTGAGCTGTGTTACGGTACTGTGCCATCCCAATCAGTGATACAGAGCAGTGAGCTGTGTTACGGTACTGTGCCATCCCAATCAGTGATACAGAGCAGTGAGCTGTGTTACGGTACTGTGCCATCCCAATGAGTGATACAGAGCAGTGAGCTGTGTTACGGTACTGTACCATCCCAATCAGTGATACAGAGCAGTGAGCTGTGTTATGGTACTGTGCCATCCCAATCAGTGATACAGAGCAGTGAGCTGTGTTACGGTACTGTGCCATCCCAATCAGAGATACAGAGCAGTGAGCTGTGTTACGGTACTGTGCCATCCCAATCAGTGATACAGAGCAGTGAGCTGTGTTACGGTACTGTGCCATCCCAATCAGTGATACAGAGTAGTGAGCTGTGTTATGGTACTGTGCCATCCCAATCAATGATACAGAGCAGTGAGCTGTGTTACGGTACTGTGCCATCCCAATCAGTGATACAGAGCAGTGAGCTGTGTTCCGGTATTGTGCCATCCCAATCAGTGATACAGAGCAGTGAGCTGTGTTCCGGTACTGTGCCATCCCAATCAGTGATACAGAGCAGTGAGCTGTGTTCCGGTACTGTGCCATCCCAATCAGTGATACAGAGCAGTGAGCTGTGTTCCGGTACTGTGCCATCCCAATCAGTGATACAGAGCAGTGAGCTGTGTTACAGTACTGTGCCATCCCAATCAGTGATACAGAGCAGTGAGCTGTGTTCCGGTACTGTGCCATCCCAATCAGTGATACAGAGCAGTGAGCTGTGTTATGGTACTGTGCCATCTCAATCAGTGATACAGAGCAGTGAGCTGTGTTACGGTACTGTGCCATCCCAATCAGTGATACAGAGCAGTGAGCTGGTTTATGGTACTGTGCCATCCCAATCAGTGATACAGAGCAGTGAGCTATGTTACAGTACTGTGCCATCCCAATCAGTGATACAGAGCAGTGAGCTGTGTTACGGTACTGTGCCATCCCAATCAGTGATACAGAGCAGTGAGCTGTGTTTACAGTAATGTGCCATCCCAATCAGTGACACAGAGCAGTGAGCTGTGTTACGGTACTGTGTCATCCCAATCAGTGATACAGAGCAGTGCGCTGTGTTACGGTACTGTGCCATTCCAATCAGTGATACAGAGCAGTGAGCTGTGATACGGTACTGTGCCATCCCAATCAGTGATACAGAGCAGTGAGCTGTGTTACGGTACTGTGCCATCCCAATCAGTGATACAGAGCAGTGAGCTGTATTTACCGTAATGTGCCATCCCAATCAGTGATACAGAGCAGTGAGCTGTGTTCCGGTACTGTGCCATCCCAATCAGTGATACAGAGCAGTGAGCTGTGTTACGGTACTGTGCCATCCCAATCAGTGATACAGAGCAGTGAGCTGTATTACAGTACTGTCCTATCCCAATCAGTGATACAGAGCAGTGAGCTGTGTTACGGAACTGTGCCATCCCAATCAGTGATACAGAGCAGTGAGCTGTGTTACAGTACTGTGCCATCCCAATCAGTGATACAGAGCAGTGAGCTGTGTTACAGTACTGTGCCATCCCAATCAGTGGTACAGAGCAGTGAGCTGTGTTACGGTACTGTGCCATCCCAATTAGTGATACAGAGCATTGAGCTGTGTTACGGTACTGTGCCATCCCAATCAGTGATACAGAGCAGTGAGCTGTGTTACGGTACTGTGCCATCCCAATGAGTGATACAGAGCAGTGAGCTGTGTTACGGTACTGTGCCATCCCAATCAGTGATACAGAGCAGTGAGCTGTGTTACGGTACTGTGCCATCCCAATCAGTGGTACAGAGCAGTGAGCTGTGTTACGGTACTGTACCATCCCAATCAGTGATACAGAGCAGTGAGCTGTGTTACGGTATTGTGCCATCCCAATCAGTGATACAGAGCAGTGAGCTGTGTTATGGTACTGTGCCATCCCAATCAATGATACAGAGCAGTGAGCTGTGTTATGGTACTGTGCCATCCCAATCAGTGATACAGAGCAGTGAGCTGTGTTCCGGTACTGTGCCATCCCAATCAGTGATACAGAGCAGTGAGCTGTGTTCCGGTACTGTGCCATCCCAATCAGTGATACAGAGCAGTGAGCTGTGTTCCGGTACTGTGCCATCCCAATCAGTGATACAGAGCAGTGAGCTGTGTTCCGGTACTGTGCCATCCCAATCAATGATACAGAGCAGTGAGCTGTGTTCTGGTACTGTGCCATCCCAATCAGTGATACAGAGCAGTGAGCTGTGTTACGGTACTGTGCCATCTCAATCAGTGATACAGAGCAGTGAGCTGTGTTACGGTACTGTGCCATCCCAATCAGTGATACAGAGCAGTGAGCTGGTTTATGGTACTGTGCCATCCCAATCAGTGATACAGAGCAGTGAGCTATGTTACAGTACTGTGCCATCCCAATCAGTGATACAGAGCAGTGAGCTGTGTTACGGTACTGTGCCATCCCAATCAGTGATACAGAGCAGTGAGCTGTGTTTACAGTAATGTGCCATCCCAATCAGTGACACAGAGCAGTGAGCTGTGTTACGGTACTGTGTCATCCCAATCAGTGATACAGAGCAGTGCGCTGTGTTACGGTACTGTGCCATTCCAATCAGTGATACAGAGCAGTGAGCTGTGATACGGTACTGTGCCATCCCAATCAGTGATACAGAGCAGTGAGCTGTGTTACGGTACTGTGCCATCCCAATCAGTGATACAGAGCAGTGAGCTGTATTTACCGTAATGTGCCATCCCAATCAGTGATACAGAGCAGTGAGCTGTGTTCCGGTACTGTGCCATCCCAATCAGTGATACAGAGCAGTGAGCTGTGTTACGGTACTGTGCCATCCCAATCAGTGATACAGAGCAGTGAGCTGTGTTATGGTACTGTGCCATCCCAATCAGTTATACAGAGCAGTGAGCTGTGTTACGGTACTGTGCCATCCCAATCAGTGATACAGAGCAGTGAGCTGTGTTACGGTACTGTGCCATCCCAATCAGTGATACAGAGCAGTGTTACAGTACTGTGCCATCCCAATCAGTGATGCACAGCAGTGCGCTGTGTTACGGTACTGTGCCATCCCAATCAGTGATACAGAGCAGTGAGCTGTGTTACGGTACTGTGCCATCCCAATCAGTGATACAGAGCAGTGAGCTGTGTTACAGTACTGTGCCATCCCAATCAGTGATACAGAGCAGTGAGCTGTGTTACGGTACTGTGCCATCCCAATCAGTGATACAGAGCAGTGAGCTGTGTTACAATACTGTGCCATCCCAATCAGTGATAGAGAGCAGTGAGCTGTGTTACAGTACTGTGCCATCCCAATCAGTGATACAGAGCAGTGAGCTGTGTTACGGTAATTTGCCATCACAATCAGTGATACAGAGCAGTGAACTGTGTTACGGTACTTTGCCATAAGCAGCACCAAAACCCTCGTGTATTGGGTAGGAATGGAAATGAGAAAGGAAACAAATGATTCTTGGAATAAAGTCTGTAAATTTGTTACTATTAATGTTGACCCTTCTTATATACTGCACAGTCAGTGAGGCCAACTGCAGACCTCTCTCTTTCTCCACAGCTTCACACCTGCACACAGATCTTTGTGTGCACTGAAATACTTGTGAATAACAGTGCACATATGATGTCCTACAGCAGGGTACCATTGAAGTTCTTAGATGGTACCTGAACGTATCTTCAGGAACCAACATCCTCCACGATGCATTAAAATGAGTCGGTATTTCTGTTTCTTACTGCTGACTGGAAATGGAGTTTGATGTACCAGTAGCTATTCATTCCAGCCACATGCTTCTCACTTTTACTGCACAACAATCGTGATCTTTCAATGCTCTGCTACATCCACATCTTCTGTGTCTGTGAACTTAAAAGCATCGTCAAGGTGGGATGTTGTGACCCCCCAGGGAGTACGCATATTGGAAAGAGATTTTAGACTTTAAAAGTGGTTGAGGATACAAGATCTTGCATTTTTCCCTGCACAACTGTGCAGTCTCCTGCACTGACACACGTTCAGGGAGCTGAAGTTACAACAAGCTTGAGGCAGTTTTGAGCTCTGGCTTTAGATGTTTCCACAGGTCACTAGTCTGTATTAAAAACATGTACTGAACTTTATTGTGAAGAATGTTGTCTGTTGGTTCTTTTTGTACTTGCTGTTTAAATATGTATTATACAGGCATGAAGTGGAAAGTGGGGTAGAGAAACCTGGAAGGAAGCTTTGTTACTTCATATGACAGAGGCTCGCTTCTCATAATACACCACTAATAACAGCATCTTCTAATTTCACCAAGCAATGCAGTGATACGGTTACAATTAACGCTACCACCACCCTCCCATAACTTGTAAATTAATATGTAATACAGTGTCATACCCAAGATTTGACCTATGAGGATGGTCACCAGCACAGTAATGTTACAATTAATACTCATATAATACCTTATTGTTCTTAGGACATCAGGAGGGCAACATTTCAATAATCTCCAAACTGAGATTAGCCACAAGTGGCTTGTAAAACTTGCTAAATGCACTGCAGCAGGCCCTGCCGTCAGCTTTCTTGTCTTCACACTGGCTACATACCTGGCACACATTCAGCTACATCTAGCAGAGTCCACCACTACCCCAATCTCTCACTTAACATTAGCGAGAAATACCTCTCATCTAGATAACTTTATAGCCTGTGTGTGAGAAAGAGTGGCACTCAGACGTTTTGCACACACATTTTCTCCACTATTCATATGGTTGTCTTTCTACTATTACTGGATTAAAAATCAGATAAAGGTATATTTCGCCTTCTGGGTTTTATAGTCAATGAATTATCTGTACAGTTAGTTAAAGAACACCTTTGCAGCATGAGAATGTGAGGTATCATGTGCTGATAAGTTGCCTCATCTCCATGCTGGCTTTCTGTTTAGCAGACATTTTCAGAGCGCAGTCTTAACCTGATGGTACATCCGTTTAGCAGACAGTTTTAGAGTGCATTCTGACCTGTTGGTACATCTGTTTAGCAGACAGTTTTAGACTGTAGTCTGACCTGACGGTACATCTGTTTAGCAGACAGTTTTAGAGCGCAGTCTGAGCCTTATGGTACATCTGTTTAGCAAACAGTTTTAGAGCACAGTCTGAGCCTGACGGTACATCTGTTTAGCAGTTTTAGAGCGCATGCTGAGCCTGACGGTATATCTGTTTAGCAGACAGTTTTAGAGCACAGTCTGAGCATGACGGTACAGCTGTTTAGCAGTCAGTTTTAGAGCACAGTCTGAGCCTGACGGTACATCTATTTAGCAGTTTTAGAGCGCAGTCTGAGCCTGACGATACAGCCATGAAACGTGTTTGGTTCAGAAGCTGATAGCAGCACTTCTACATCCTGACTGTTCAGAAGACATACTGCTACTTTCATGTCCGAGTTCTCAGTTTGCTTTGATTTTGCTACCATTACTCCGTATACTTGCTCAATCTTAAGTGCCTTGCAAGAATTAGCATCACTGCTCCCTGAAAGTTTCTTGCACAGAAAAGAAATGACATTGGCCCCTTCCAGACTTTCTTTTAAACTACAGCCTGCTGTTTCACAACACAATACTTTTTTATGTCACTAGACTTGTTAGTTACCTTTTCATTTTATCTGCTTGTTGGCTTCTTGGAGCCATAAAACATGGCCGTTGATTATTATGTGAAAATATTTTTCTGTTCCTTCATAACTGCTCCCAGCTTTTCGGCCATTTCATTCCTCATCACTAGTGTGAGGATCAGCTAACAGGGACCATCATTTAGACAGCCTTCAAGGGTGGTTCAAAGATTTTCAACTTAACACAGTCAACTAGCACCAAAGATGTGTGTAGATGGAGATGACCATGGACAACATATCTTCACCTCTACACGTGGCATTTCCCCATACCAGCCCTGTCCCCCCCAAGCATAAATGGTGTTTTTCTCGTCTCTACCAGGGGAATCAAATCCTCTTCACCCACAAAGAGTGGCAAGCAGGACATGCCCCACTGACTGCCCCCCTTCCTATCAGACTCCTCCAGTGGCAGTGTTGCCAATCAAACTCCAGTTGCCTGGGTCACACTCAGGACTCCAGCTGAGTTAGTTATGGAGACAGACATGTTAGTTTAACTTGTAATGTTGTTGTATTTTCCATTTGTTCAGTATGTCAAGCTTCAGTGTCATCCAGGACCTGGGTAACCAGAATAATAAGGTTCTCAGGACCAGCATCTGCTACTACAGCCCACTAATGGCTACAAGACTAAAAGCCTTGAACTTCTGATGATTCCATACTTATTACCCGCTAGACAAATTATCCAAATAAGTTTTTTCTTTACCACATATTGCTCAAGACTCTTGAATGCCCTGATACTTTAATATTCAATGAGCTACGTATTACCGGTTTATCCTTATTATAGTATTTGTGTTTACTCAGGGTCAGTGTTTGTGCTTTGTCTTACCAAGTGATTCTAATGTGTGAAATGGTTCATATGAGGTATCACCTTAGTGACGTACTGTCTCTGCATTGTTCCTTTTCTAATAGATTGAGCTTCCTTCCTTCAGGACAACCAAATTGCTGTTCCAGACCCAGCGCTTCACTAACACCTGGTGTCGGTCAGACACCAGCTGTCTGTAATTGCTTATGCTGGTCTCTCTTACACTTCACAGATTTCAGGCACTGTCATTCACAGCTATAAAGATTACATTTCCTGATTTTAGCTAGAAGCAAAGTTGACTTATTAAATTTGTTATCTATAAATCTGAAAATTTGAACTTG
The DNA here is from genome assembly GCF_019279795.1 of Protopterus annectens. Classification (NCBI taxonomy): domain Eukaryota; kingdom Metazoa; phylum Chordata; order Ceratodontiformes; family Protopteridae; genus Protopterus; species Protopterus annectens. Next base: position 1,206,432,993 of record NC_056737.1, read on the forward strand.
GGATGGGGGCTAGTTTCGAAATTTTCCTTTCCATAAGGAGCTGAAATCACAGTGGTTTGGATCACTTCCCTTCACTCACAGATGTCAGTCTTTATTGATTTCAGTAGCTTCTTTAAGGCCATTGGAATGTTCAAAGGTTGTACAGAAACTAGGCTGAACCTCGCCAGAGTTACAAACATCTTTCAGATCACTGGGTTTTTAGGTAATCAGACACAATTGGACGCAAAATATGACCACAGGCTTATCTATCTGGAAGAAACAAACAAGGATTTGGAATGACAAAAACTATTTTGTTGCAAGGTATCTTTAAATTCTTAACCAAACTAGGATATGATCGAGAGAACTGCTTCCCATACAAAAAAAAAAAAAAACAATAAAAAAATTACACAAGTCTGTAAGGGTATCTATTATTTCATCAACCGTCCTAAATGTCGAGTATTGGAAAATCAAATGGGGAAGTTCGAAAAATAGAAATGTCGAGGCCGTGGAAATTCAAATTCTTTCCCAGGGAAAGAATTTGGTTGGCTGTTTCCGCGGCTTTGACATTTTCTATACAGTTACGGATCGGGTTAAGGTAAGTGTGTGAGTGTGATGGACGTTGGGGTTAGGGTGCAGGTAAGGTAAGTGTGTGAAAGTGACGGACATTAGGGTTAGGGCGCGGGTAAGGTAAGTGTGCAATAGTGAAGAACTCTAGGGTTAGGGTGCGGGTAAGGTAAGTGTGCGATAGTGATGGACTTTAGGGTTAGGGAGCGGGTAGGGTAAGTGTGCAATAGTGACGGACCTTAGGGTTAGGGCTTGGGTTAAGGTTAGTGCATAGACAGTTGTATATGTAAGGTGTAGTTTAGGTTTATTAGGTTTTTGGTGTGTTTGTGTTGTGTGTGTGTTTTTCGGAACAGCAAATTTTTTCCCTGGGAAAAAATTCACTGTTCTGAGGTTTCGTTGTTGTCATATTTCGAACTTCCAAATTTGAACATATGGTGTTCGAAATTTTGGAAGTTTGATTATATGACATAGGCCCGCCTGTAAAGGTTTAAATAAGAAATAATGTCATTATATTTAGTGTGGCTGAAAATGACATATGACAGCATGTTGTGAAATTATGTTTATATGCATCTTCAGATTCAGTTAGCCACAGAATTAGTTAAAAAAAAACAAACGAACAAATAACTTGAGGTTATCGTTTGGTATTGTCCCACTAAGTCTGAAAAATATGCAGGAATATGTCTGCCTCAGCATTAACTGTGCCATCGAGTTCCTGCGCATTCCATAAATTGCAAAGATCCATAAAGGCATGATGTGAAACAGGTGTAATCGGATTGTCAAATCATAAATTGCACAAGTCACTGAATAAGAGGTGTAGCAGAAAGTGTAACATCAGTGTCAAGCATTACAAACATTCTTGTTAAGCTGAACCTTTCAGAGCCTAACTTAAACTCCCACTTACTTTATATTATAAGGAGTAATAAGGTTGCAACACGTATATTAGCAGCATACCTCTCATTTGTCCAGATTTTCATCTTATATTTTGGGCCTACATCACAATAAGCTTTTCTCAATTCCAGGTAATGGTTCTGTTGCAAATGATGGGTGTACCAGTTCTGGAATGCACATAAGTGCAAATGTGTGTTCTGTATTATAAAATCTATATAAAAGTTAAAAAAAATACTCACCTAGAATAAAATAATATATATATATATATATATATATATATATATTAGTTACACTTCAAAACATCTAAAACACATAACATCGAATTTCATAATATTGAAACTTTGCATCACAACACTGAACACTATAAATCACATGAAAATAAACATCCCATCCACCTATAACATCAAACTAACAAACATACTTTTTACTATGTTTCTGCAGGGGGGCAAGTCCACCTGCACCCCAGTTTGGGGGGCTCTGCCCCCCCCCGTAAATTAAATATACCAAATCCAGGATAGCACTACAGTGGGAAAAAGTTAATTTCCTAACCCCACTGTATTGTGATCACCATAAAGAATGTACACATAATGTCTATATCACTTAACTGTATGGCCTAAAAAATACATGCAGACTGGCAAAATAAACCCTATATAAATAGTATAAATTCCTACACTATATAAATAATAACTAAATAAATAAAAACTACATCTCATAGTGAAACCACACAATTAACAGATTAAACTATAACATTTGCAAGTTTCATGATACAGTATTCCATATTATACATATTCAATGTTATGAAATTCTTTGTTATGAGTTTTAGATGTTTTGGGTTTTAGATCTTGTTCATAGGTTCATAGATTAGCACTAGGCTACCTGCCCTTGCAAGCCATTTAAAGCATAGCCAATTATTCCTTGTGAGACTCAAACCCTGCACCTTGTATTTGTGGTCTTAATGTTTTGAATTTAGATGTTATGAGCTTTAGATGTTTTGAAGTGTAACTATATATGTATATATATGGTTCCCATTCAGAAGCCTGAAACATCATAAGCCTGAAAATCAAAATCCTGAAACCAAAAGCCTGAAAATTCAGAATCCTGAAAACTCAAAATCCTGAAAGACCAAAATCCTGAAACTCAAAATCCTGAAAACACAAATAATGCTAATATGTCACTATAAAGACACTAATATCTACCAACTGACCCTGACCCTAACCCTAAGGTCCGTCACTATCGCACACTCACCTGACCCGTGCCCTAACCCTAACTCACTTAAACTGCCCCTAACCCCAATATTTGTCACTATTGCATACATGCCTAACCTGTGCCCTAGCCCTAACTCACTTAAACCGCCCCTAACCCTAAAATAAAACCAACCGCACACTTACCTGACCCCAACGCATGACCTAACACCACAGGGCTAACAATAGCAAAGCCACAATGACATCAGTATGTCTATTTTGTGTTTTCAGGATTTTGAGTTTCAGGATTTTGGTCTTTCAGGATTTTGGGCTTTCAGGATTTTGAGTTTTCAGGATTCTGAATTTTCAGGCTTTTGGTTTCAGGATTTTGATTTTCAGGCTTATGATGTTTCAGGCTTCTGAATGGGAACCATATACATATATATATATATATATATATATATATATATATATATATATATATATATATTTTTTTTTTTCTGAACATTTGAATACTGACAACGTTAGGACAACAAGATAATAAGCAGCAAGTTTAAATGAAAATGAAGTTAACTTTGAGAATGTTATTAAAAAATATGTTAAGTTAAGATCTCTATTTTATTTATTTATTATTTTATTTTACATTTGTTGATCAGGCTAGTCTAACTGGATACATGACCATTTTCAGTAGAGGCCCGAGGAGATAAGCTGCAAGACAGAACAATGAAAAACAACAACATAACAAATGAGCAACATTAAACAAAAATCATATTTACAATGCATATTACAGGTTAACACAGTAAATGCAGCAGTGCAGAATGCAGGCATAATATAGTCGCCAGCTTTGTTGTTTGGTTTTATGTACTAGAAGTTTGTGAGAAGACCTTAAGGATTTCAGATTTTTATAGGGGGTAATAACTGTGGATAGAATAGGAGTTTTGGAAGGTTTGTAAAGAGTGTTGTGGGCTATAGATAGTTGATGGAATTTAATCAGATTTTGTAGTTCAAGCCATCCCAGCTGCATTATATTAATGCAATGGTGGGTTCTAAATGGGTTGCCTGTAGCAAATATGGCAATGTTATTGTAAGACATTTCCAATTTGCTAAGGCTATTTTTAGACAGCTTAGTAAAAATGGGTGAGGCATAAAGAAGTGTAGAGATTAGATGAGCGTAAGCTACAGTGATTTAGCTGTAGGTAAAAGGAAGGTTTTAATCCTACAGAGAGAGACAAGTTTTTTGTTGACAGTTTTTATAGTATTGTTAATATGTATATCAAAGTTCAGATTGTTGTCAATAGTGTTACCCAATAGTTTGGTGGTTGGATCAGGTGATATAATAGTTTTATTGGTAGAGATAACTGAGAAATCAAGAGGAGAGGACTTGTGGGTAGGAGAGAAGAGAAGGAGTTTAGTCTTTTTGGGGTTTAGGAGAAGGCACCTATGTGTAAACCATTGTTCAACTGTGGTAAATACTTTCTGGGTAAGAGAGTGAAGTTCAAAAGAGGAAGTGGCTGAGCATATCAGTGTGGAGTCATCAGCATATTGTATGCATGTGACTTGGGGGATGGCAAGATGAAGGTCATTAATAAATATGGAAAAAAGTAGAGGTCCTAGGATGGACCCTTGAGGGACACCAAGGTTAATGGGCAGGAGGGTGGATAGAGACATGTGCCATAGTACGGCCCGTTGTCTTTTATCTAGGTAGAACTGGAACCACTTTATGGAAGATGTATCTAGTGACAGGGACTTAAGTATTTTGATGAGAATCTGGTGATTTACCATGTCAAAAGCTTTAAACAGGTCAATAAATAGTGCTGAAGAAAGTTTGTTAAGGTTGCGTTTTTTATCGATACAATCCGTGAAGGAAAGAAGGGCAGTGGTAGTGCTATGTGAAGGTCTGAATCCATGTTGACAGTTGGAAAGTAAATTATTTTGGGTTAGATGGTCAAGTAATTGTCTATGAATGCATTTCTCCATAATCTTTGCCAAAGGAGAGAGAAGGGCAATGGGGTGGTAGTTGGAGAGTTCAGTGGAGTGACCACCTTTATGGAGGGGGATAATATGGGAAATTTTCCATAAGCTAGGGATATGACTTTCGGTAATAGTTCTATTGATCAGAATGGAAATGGGATAAGCATTAGCTTTGGCTGATTGTTGTAGGAATTCAGCAGGTAGTTGGTCTGCTGAGGGACAGCATGGTTTTAGTTTCTGTAGTTGGGTTAGAATATATGTTGTTGGGACAGGTTGAATATGAAACGGAGGGGGTGAGGTTGACTTATCGGAAGGTAGAGTAAAGTTATTAGGTGGTAGTTGACTAGCTAGTGTTTGGATAGCATTAGTAAAAAAGGTATTGAAAGCATTGGCTGTATTCACTGGATTTTTGTGGTCAGTATTTTGAGGGTTTGGAGTAGTGGATTGACCTGGATGGAGTAGCTGGTTAATGCTAGTCCAACATTTTTGTGGGTTGTTTTTTGTTAGCTTGTTGAGATTGTAGGTATTACTTTCTTTTATCGGAAATTATAGGTTCATAGGTTGATACTAGGCTATCTGCCCCAGGGCATTTACAAGCCTAGCCAGAGTGTGTTTGGCTTTCGCCACCCTTCTTAGATTAATTGACTGTGCCTCTGTATAGTAGGTCACAGAAGATAGCCCATTTAAGGTTAGTTTACCGTGCCTCTGTCTAGCAGTGACACAGAAGAGATCCCAGGGGTAAATTTACAATCTCCCATCCAAACGTCAAGATTCTTCTTGAAGAGGGTCATTGAGGGGCTCTGTCTGACATGGATTGGGATTCTGTTCCAGAGTGAGGGGAGCCTCTGGGATATGAATCTGTCCCTCCAGCATGTTCTATTTATTTCTGTGCTGAGGTTTAAGTCACTGGAGCGTGTAGTTCTGATGGATTTGGATTTCTTGAGGTGGAGCATGACCTTCTGGGTTGGACATGGCTTTATACGTCAGGCACAGATCACCTCTGAGTAGGCAGTAAGTAACTGAGTAGAGCTGGAGTTTCTTTAGCCTAACTGCATAGGGCATCTGAGTCCCTTGATCCTCTTAGTGAGGTACTTTTGGGGTCTTTCTAGTTGTAGCAGGTGTCGAGTAAGGTACATCCCAAATGGGGCATTGTATTCAATTATGGGCCTGATGAGTAGAGGGGCACAATGACCTCTCTTGATCTAGATGTGAACCCCTTCGTGATAAGGTGGGCTATATAGAATGTCTTTCTAACCACTTTGGCAATGTGATTGTCAAAGGAGAGATTGCATTCTACTTGGGTCCCCAAATCCCTAATTACTTCTTCCGTACTTAATGGATTACCACCTATGTGGTAATTTGTTGGCACTTTGTTTTTCCCAAAGGGGATGACTATGCATTTTTTGGCATTTAGCTTTAGGCCACGGCTCTGGCACCAGTTATCCGTCTCTGTGAGATCTTTTTGGAGGATGCTTGTGTCAGCCTGCGAGTCGATTATGGCCCCAGTTTGCAGTCATCTGCAAACTTTGTCAGCCATAGTCCTCCTGTGTTAGCCTGTACCTCAGAGAAATATATACTGAACAAGAGAGGTCCCAGGACTGAGCCTTGTGGGATACCACTTCTAACTGGTTTAGAGTCTGACATGGCACCTGCAATTCTGACCATGTGGGTTGTATCCCTAAGACAGTTTGCAACCCATCTTGTGACATAGGGGTTGATATTTAAGCTGTTGAGCTTATTTATGGTGCCCGAGTGGGGTATTGTGTCGAAGGCTTTTGCAAGGCCAAGGTAGGCTGTGTGGACTACCTTGCCTTCGTCTATGGCCTTGGTGACTGTTTCAAAGAAATTGACCAGGTTCAAGAGGCAAGATCTGCCCTTAACAAATCCGAATTGGGTAGGATCCAGTGTTTGGAGGTTCCCAATGTCTTTGTTTATGAGTTCCATGATGATATGCTCTTTGCAGACCAGGCTAGTTAGGCTTATAGGCGATAGTTTTCGGGGTCCGTTGTGGCACCACCTTTATGGAGTGGGACCACTGTTGCTGTACGCCATTCTTTGGGTACATATCCTGTTGTAAGGCTGAGACTTAACAGTGATTTTAAGTGAGGGTTCAGTTCTTCTTGGAGCTCATGTAAAATGCAGCCCGGGACACCGTCCGGTCCCATTGATGCTGTGTTTTTTGCTTTGGAGAGGGCAGCTTTTACCTGTGCATCTGTGATGTCAGGGAGGCTACACTGTGTTGGGATAGTCATTTGCTCATTTGGGGGGGAGGGGGGGAGAAGTTTGCACTGAACCTGTCTGCCAGGATGTTGGCAATGTCTGTGGGTTCAGTGTATTTTTTGTCATTTTGCACTAACTCAGAGCATATCTGGGAGTTTCCACCCATGTTTCTGACATAACTAAAGAAAGCCTTGTAATTATCTTCAGCGTCTTGTGCAATTTGTCTTTTGAAGCTAGCCTTAGATGATTTTATGAGGGATCGTAGTTTCTTGCTAGTACTGATCAGAGTTGCCTTCCCTTTCAGGGATTTTGCTCTATCATGTAGTAGCTTCCTCCTTCTGTTGTACAGCTTATTTATGGCTGGGGTCCACCAGACAGGTCTCCTGCCTTTGGAGGAGTGTGTCTTGGTTTTATCTGGATAGCACGATCCATGCATTCCTGTAGGTATCCACAGAATGCGTTTGTAAAGGATTCTGCGGTTTGGGCTGTATTTTCCACTGGCCCTGGGGCTTTGAAGGATTCCACCTCGGTTTTGAGAAGTGGGAAGTTTGCTTTTGAGAAGTTTTTGACCGTGGTTTCCTTTGCTGGGGGTGGGGACAGGATATGGATGTCCATAGTGATTAATTTATAGTCAGATCTTACCAATGAGGGGTATACCTCTGGTATGGAACATAGAGTCCCCATGTTGGTGACGATCAGGTCCAATATGTTTTCCCCTCTTGTGGGTTGTTCCATAGCATTTGAGTTTATAAATTCTAGGAACCATTGGGCTAGGGTGTTGGGGCTTGAGTAGTGCTCCCAGTCTATGTTTGGGTAGTTAAAGTCACCCAATATAATGGTGTTTGGAGAGACCTTCATATTCTCCAGTGTCTTCAGGAAAGCCGAGTAGGGTTCCTGAGTTTAGGAGGGTGGTCTGTAGCAGGCTACAAACTGGAAGACAGTTTTGCCCACTGTTAGTTGCACATGGATGGTCTCAGATGCTTCATGCAGTGCCACTAGCCTGGAGGTATGGGTATCTTTGATGAATATGGATACTCCCCCTCCTCTTGTGGTTCGGTCCGAGTTTTGGGGCCGAAAAGCATGGTATGAGGTATAGCCTGGTAGTGCTGGGGTGCTCTCTGGAGCCTTGAACCAGGTTTCTGTTACTGCATAGATATCGATATTCTCCATACTGAGGAGAGCCTCGAGTGTGTGCATCTTGAGGTTTAGACTTCTAGAATTGAGAAGCATTACCCTTAGTTTCTTTTTCCTTGTGTTGTCTAAGGAGGTGAATTTGTCTTTTGAGCCTTGCCTAAAAAAGGCATTATGGGGGTGGCAAGAGCCTTGGCCAGTATTCGAAAACCCAGGGGTGACAGGTGCAAGCCGTCCCTAGCGAAGCAACGTGGCTTGTCAAGCATGTCATCCCAGGCTGACAGACACTGGATCCCCTTTGAGTGACACCAATACTTTAGCCAATTGTTGAAATTGATCATTTTGTCTTTATACTGTGGTATCATTCTTGGTGAGGGTAAGATGCTACTCAAGGTCAGGGTCATACCGGCCTGGGCCACATGATCAGAGAGCTCCTCTATGTCTCTTTTCATGTAATCCAGGGAGGTACGTTTAAGGTCATTCACACCAGCATGGACAATGACGGAGTCATATTTGTACTTGCTTTGGAGTGACCTGAGTGCTTGTGTTATGTGGCAGATCCTGGCACCTGACAGGCAGCTTACAGTGACCTTCTCCTTGTTCAGCCTGGTGAGAGGGACGTCAGTGTGTCTGACAATAGAGTCACCTATTACAAGTGTATTAGGTGCGTTGTTTAGCCTTAAGGGCTGTGACTGTGTGGCACACTGACTTTGTGAACTATGTGATACGTGGGTATTGTTGAGGGGTAGCCGTTGCTTGGATGTCTGCTTTGGTGGCCTCTGTTGCTTGGGCAGATTTTTATTTAGAGCCTCCGAGTATGTTTTTATGTGTTTATGTGTTTGGTCTGGTGTTGCGATAGGTCTATGTGAGACTGGATTTGTGGTGTGTGTGATTACCTTCTCCTCCAGACTGACCGTGCCAGTACTACGTTGAGAGAGCTCAGCCTCCAGTTTGGCTATATAGTTGCATCTCTCACATACATTTGAGCTTGTTGGGAAGAGGAGAGGGTGGTCTGTGTACATAAGGCAGTTGTAACATTGCCTCAAGATTCCCATATTCACCAGCTGGACTGGAGAGTAAACCTGAAACTGACTTTTGGACATGCCAGAATAGTATAAGGAATTACTTTTTGACTTGATCAAAAAGGACCAATAGGGAGCCAAGTACTTAAAGGGAGTATAAGAGGGTGTAGTGCTTTAGTTTATTAGTGCTTACTTATAAGACACTTATCCTAGCTACTGTTGGGTTTTAGAAGGAAAATAGAGTGCTTACTTTGAGATTTGGAACAGTTCTAAGGGAAAAATTGTGGAGCCGGGAATAGTTTAAACCTGATTAAGCGGCGCTGCGCTATGCGCAAAAACACGCAAAAGAGGGTTTTAAGAGAGGGGGATCAATGAGTTTGGAATTGACCCAAAAAGGCCAATAAAACTACAGTTTCTAGGAAGTAACCACTTCCACAGGGGCAGGCAGGCTGTTCCGTGTTTACCACTGCCACTGATGAAGACAGAGACTTCCCTTTTGCCCAAGCAAGCAATGGCCTCCAAGAAACTTACAAACAGTTCAGAACAGCAAATCTGTAACTGAACTTTTTCTTAAATTTCAGAAAGTGGGAAAAAGCAAGATTTTTTGTTTTTTGTTTTGTTTAAAGATAGCAGAGATACACAAGTAGCAACAAGTTAGAACAGTGCAATAATGACCCCACACTTGAGTGCTAGGCCAGAGACAGGTAAAATGCAAGTTTTAAGAAAAAAACGATTTTAAAATAAGTGCAACACAGGAAATGCAGTAAACAGGCTCTAGATGTGTTCTAAATACAGTTCCTAATACAGATATCAAGTTTAGCAAGCTGGAAAATGCCAAAAAGTAGGCGGCAATGCAGAAATCTTAACAAATAATTTGAAGAAAAATACTTAAAATCTCAAAAGTGGCTCCTTTCTTCTCTCAGCGTTTTCTCCTCTTGATGGGTGCTTCACCAACAGCCAACAAGTACAGCTTTCTTGGTATCATTCTTAGCTGTCTAAAGGTTTGTTGGTCTACAGGGTTTTTAGTCTTTCTCCATTTTGCCCGAAGTTTATTTCTAAGATTTATTTTGTGTTTGGTTTCTTTTGACAGCCACAGTTGGTTTTAATTCTAATTAATCTGGTTGGAGCATGGTGGTTGAGAATGGCAAGGAAGTTGGAGTTAAAGTAATTAACGGCTTCATCTAAAGGGAGGTGTTGTAAGGGAGACCAGTTGCAAGCTCTTAGTTCCTTTTGGAATAGTTCAGGGTTAAAGTTCTTTTTAGATCTGATGTTTTTGACAGATGTTGTAATGGGAGTATTGGTTTTATGTCTGATGATGCAGGTAAGTAAATGGTCACTTAAATCAGGGAGAGTTCCAGATTCATAAATGTGAGGATGATGGTTTATGAGAATCCAGGCCAATAAGCTTGCTTTCTTGTTAGATTTATTTATCCTGGTGGAGGAGGTAATGGTTTGTGAATACCCATATAGGTTAATATGGGGAGGCTGCTACAGTAGCAGTTCCAATCAATGTTTGTGTCACCTAGGATTATGGTTTCTTGGGGCAGGTGTTGGGAAAGCCAATAAATTATATTTTCCATGGTGGCAGTGTTGTTACCAGGTGGTAGATACATACAGATAATATAGATGGATTTGGCATTGTTAAGATGATGTTTGGAGATAAGAATTTCTGCATTGGAGTCTATAGGTAGTTTACAGCTATAAGTGGTTAATTGTAAGCTAGATTTATATAGAATAGCAACCCCACCACCTTTCTTGATTATTCAGTCTAGTCTCAGGATATTATATCCAGGTGGGATGATTTCATTGTCTTTGGTTACAGGTTTTAACCATGTTTCTGTTAAGCAGAGAATATCAAAGGAGTAGATCTCAGTTAGAGCTTGGAGTTGAGTTACTTTATTGTTAATGCTACGTATATTAAGATGAGTTATTAAGAGGGAGTTAGATGGTTTAGAGAGGGCATGAGTAGGTGATTGTTTGTGGTTATGGAGAGAGATAGGAGCTGTTGTTGGGCCTGGGTTAGGGTGGATGTCACCATCCTTTAACGAGAGTAGTGGACTTAAGACAGTTTGGGTTAGGGAATCTGCTATATAGAGGTAGGCCTTTCCTGGGATTTAGATTGTTGTATTTTATGTGTAGTGTTCTATGATACTTAGGAAGTATGTAGTTAGGTGAAGATGTTATATTAGCATGGATAAAAAGAAGAGGAGGGGTTGGAGAGTTGGTTTCCTTATTAGGGTAGTTTAGGTATGGACATAGTGGGTGTTCAAAGGAGGTGAGTAGATGGGTGAAGATTAAAGGAGGTTGTAGTGAGAGTGTGAATAAGAGTAGGAGATAAGATGGGGTGGCTGGTCTATACATTGTGTGAATAAGTATAGATTGTCTGTTGGTAGAATATAGAAGTAAAAAGGGTGGAGCAGCTCTAGTAGAACTATGTTTTGGAAGTTAAAGAACTCCAGATTCTAAACAGTTTCTGATAGTAGTCTATGCTATGTATAGTTATTGCAGTTTCAACATTTGTAACTGCAAGTCCAAAAATTGTGAACAGAGTTTCAAAATGAGAACAGCAAATACGGAAACTTGCTGTTCTCCTTTCAAGTATTTTTTTGCAGGGGTGCGCATCCTTGAGCAAGTATGAAGGACTGCATATGCGTGCACACACACACACACACACACACACACACACACACACACACACACACACACACACACTTGCGCATGCACATGCACTCACACACCAAGTACGTGACTGATGTACCTAAGAGAATGAAGAAAACTCTGAGACACAGCAGTCTTAAACTTAAAATGTACCTCCTCCAATTTTGCATCTTCACTGTTACTGTGGTAGGACTCTCTGCTGCAGGTTTTGGTCATTGAAGCAGTCAGCTGGTATTTACTTCGAAGCACAAACTGTCATGGAAGAAGCAGCTCACAGAGTGTAACAACTAAGCAAAGTCAGCATATAAGGCAAAATGAGTTGCCAGTTGGTTGCTCTAATTGCTAAACAACGGCTCAATGCATGATCAAAAATCATCTTATATATGAACACACATACATGTATATGTATGTATATATATCTGTGTGTGTGTGTGTGTGTGTGTATATATATATATATATATATATATATATATATATATATATATATATATATATACATACATATACATATATACAGAGATGTACTTTAAATTCTCAAAAAGCCAAAAACGGCGAGTTGCAAAATGATGAGATGGAAACTATGAAAGTTTACATTCATGAACGTTCAGATCGTCGTACGTTTTCAACACGAAAGGAGCCAGTTGGCCAGTGTGGTGAACTTTGCCCTTTTCTCCACTACAGTGTGATCTCAGAGTTGGTATATTTAGTTGGGGGGGGTGTTGCTCCCCACTTGGGTGTGTTTTATTTGCTTTGGTTTATTTTTTTAAGTCTTGCTGGCTGAATGTTTACTTACCAGGGGAACATTTACGATGAGCTGGACGTTTGTGAATATAAAATTTCATTGTTTCCATCTCACCGTTTTGCAACTGTATGTTGTGGTAATTCATTTTTTCAACATAGATCCATATATATGTATCTGCGAGCGACAACGAGTGTGTGTGTGTGTGTGTGTGTGTGTGTGTGTGTGTGTGTGTGTGTGTGTGTATGTATATATATATCTATATATAACTATATACATATATATCTATATATATCTATCTATATACATCTATATCTATCTATATATATCTATAAATGTATTTAGCTATATATCTATCTATATATATATCTATCTATATATATATCTATATATATATATATATATATTAGAAACCAGCACACAAAACAGGACGGAGTAGACCAAAGGCCATACGTGGTAAACAAATATTCCAATAACAAGTAAAACAACCACATTGGCCACCACGCTGAGAAGCATCCACCAAACACTGTGATAAAAGTGACTTTTAATAAAAACATACTTAAAACACAGATAAAATTCTGCACAAAATACTATAAGGTAAGGATGTGCACTTTCAGGAAATACGCTTCGTTAGATCCTGTCATTGAAAAAATAATTGTTCGTATATAAAACACAAGTAGCCAATCGCAATGACTATGTAAACACACTTCCTCAAAAAAGAACCAATCATGAAGGTTCATTCAAACCATACTATTCATCGGCTTGAAATTGTATATACGAATAGAAACTTCATATTTCAATCCTCTTTCATCAGCCAATCAAGATTGCAAAAAATGCACACCCCTGAAAAAGGTCCAATCAGAATCATAAGTTACAATGTAATATAATCAAAATACGAGCCATAGAAATAAAACATTTGTCCAATACATATTCATAGGTTCTACTTCTATGCATATACTACTAAACATTGCAAACTAAACATCTACCTGAAATCAGCTGGACGTGTAAGTGAATTTAAGTACACTTTTATCTGCTCTTTTGCATATAGTATTGTATTTAATTTATTTGTGTTTTTCACTGAATATTAACTCAACTGAAGTTGTGGTTGTCTCTCTGCAGTTAGCTCCCTACCCACCCTCCATGTTCTTGTTTTGGTGTTAATGTTGGTGGCTTTGAAATTGCCCTCCCCTCTTGTAGATTTGTATTTGGATACTCCTTTTGGGCCCATCTCATTTGCTCACTCAACTGAGTGCATTGAGATCATATTCTGATTTCAGGTACTCCTACTGTGTACAAAGAGAGCATTTGGGAAGTACAACCCCTGTAGCCTCTTAATCATGCTCTGTTCCTTCCCTCAAAAAAAAGAAAAAAAAAAAAAAAATATATATATATATATATATATATATATATATATATATATATATATATATTATTCAGCTGCTCTTACTGTAACTGTCTTAGTTGCTCTTCTGCATACTGTTATCTGTTCTTTTGCTCTTACTCTGCACTTATTACGGCTTGTTAGTACCCTTCTAATTTACTGCCTTCTGCACTTGTTTTTTAGTCATTTGTTAATTTAATTGCATTTATTTGAACTGTATTTGCCGTAGTGTTGCTACACGCGCAGGTGTGCTAGCCTGCACTACAATTTGAATTGTATTTACTGTTGTTTTAGCTGCTTTTCTGTAACAAAAAAAAAATTCTAAGCTTGTTTCCTGCCTTTCCTGTAACAAGTCAATTCCAGATACAGACTTGCTGTATCCAGGACTGCTGGTAATAAGCTTCTGAGCCTCCTAAGCCTTTCTGTGTTGCAGGGAAGCCTTCTAACTTATCAGTGGGAGTGGTAAAGCACTAGGTAGCATATCTACCACGGGAAGAGTAGGGTTTTGGCCCTGAAATTGTAGTTCATTGGCCATTTGGGCAGTTTTCCCATTTCTTTCTACTTTCTGGTTAAAAGCATGTTTTGCGTTTGGTCCCCGCCTTTCCTATAACTAGTGTAATCCAGGTACAGATTTTCTGTATCCAGGACTGTTGGTAAGCTTCTGAGGCCCCCAAGCCCTTCTGTGTTGGAGAGAAGCCTTCTAGCTTATCAGTGGGAGTGGTAAGCACTAGGTAACCTATCTACCACAGGAGGAGTGGTTTCTGGCCCAGAAATTAGTTTATTGGCCGTTTGGGAAGCTTTTCTGTCTCTTTCAACCTTCTGATTTAAAAGCCTGTGTTTGTGCTTGTTTCCTGCCTTTCCTGTTACTAGTCTACTCCAGGTACAGATTTGCTGTATCCAGGAGTCTTTGTAAGCTTCTGAGCCCCCCAAGCCTTTCCGTGTTGGAGGGAAGCCTTCTAGCTTATCAATGGGAGTGGTAAGCATCAGGTAGCCTATATACCACAAGAGGAGTGGTCCCTGGCCCAGAAATTGTAGCTATTGGCTGTTTGAGCAGTTTTTTTACATCTCTTTCAACTTTCTGGTTTGAAAGACGCACTTATGCCTGTTTCCCGCCTTTCCTATAACTAGCCTAGTCCGGTTACAGAGTTGCTGTATTCAGGATTGTTAGTAAGCTTCTGAGCCTGCAAGCCTTTCTGTGTTGGAGGAAAGCCTTCTAGCTTATCAGTGGGAGTGGTAAGCACTAGGTAGCCTATCCTGCACATGAAGAGTGAGTTTTGGCCCAGAAATTGTAGTTTATTTGGCTGTTTGGGCAGTTTTCCATCTCTTTCAACTTGCTGGCTTAAAAGCCTACGTTTCTACTTGTTCCCCGCCATTCCTGTAACTAGTCTAGTCCAGGTACAGATTTGCTGTATTCCAGGACTCTTTGTAAGCTTCTGAGCCCCCCCAAGCCTTTCTGTGTTGGAGGGAAGCCTTCTAGCTTATCAGTGGGAGTGGTACACATTAGGTAGCCTACCACCACAAGAGGAGTGGTTCCTGGCCGAGAAATTGTAGCTACTGGCCATTTGGGCAGTTTTTTTTCCATCTCTTTCAATGTTCTGGTTTAAAAGCCGCACTTGCGCTTGTTTCCCACCTTTCCTGTAACTAGCCTAGTCCAGATACAGAGTTGCTGTATCCAAAACTGTTGGTAAGCTTCTGAGCCCCGCAAGCATTTTTGTGTTGGAGGAAAGCCTTCTAGCTTATCAGTGGGAGTGGTAAGCACTAGGTAGTCTGTCTACCATGAGAAGAGAGGTTCTTGGCCCAGAAATTGTAGTTTATTGACCATTTGGACAGTTTGTCCATCTCATTCAACATTCTGGTTTAAAAGACCACATCTGTGCTTGTTTCCCATCTTTCCTGTAACTAACCTACTGGTAGCACTAGAAAGCCTTAAACTGATACAAGCCTTCTAGTTTAGGAGAGAGACTTTGGAGTGATTAAGTATCAGTTTTCTGTATTTTCTTGCTGTACTTAACTGTTTTCTGCCTAAACGCAGATTTTCCAGCATTTATTGTGATCTATGTGATTGTCTTTAAACAAATTATTTAAACAAAAACATTTTAAAAGTGCAGGCAGTCAAATCAGTACAATATGTGAAAAAAAAACAAACTTTTAAATCACAATAAACACTGGAAAATCTGCGTTTAGGCAGAAAACAGTTATGTACAGCAAGAACGTACAGAAAACTGATACTTAATCACTCCAAAGTCTCTCTTCTAAGCTAGAAGGCTTGTATCAGTTTAAGGCTTTCTAGTGCTACCCAGTAGGTTAGTTACACGAAAGATGGGAAACAAGCGCAGATGTGGTCCTTTAAACCAGAAAGTTGAAAGATATAGACAAACAATCCAAATGGTCAATATACTACAATTTCTGGGCCAAGAACCTCTCCTCTCGTGGTAGACAGGCTACCTAGTGGTTACCACTCCCACTGGATAAGCTAGAAGGCTTTCCTCCAACACAGAAAGGCTTGCAGGTCTCAGAAGCTTACCAACAGTCCTGGATACAGCAACTCTGCATCTGGACTAGGCCAGTTACAGGAAAGGTGGGAAACAAGCGCAAGTGCGGCTTTTAAACCAGAACGCTGAAAGAGATGGAAAAAAACTGCCCAAACGGCCAATAGCTACAATTTCTGGGCCAGGAACCACTCCTCGAGGTAGACAGGCTACCTAATGATTACGTCTCCCACTGATAAGATAGAAGGCTTCCCTCCAACACAGAAAGGCTTGGGGGGGGGGGGCTCAGAACCTTACAAAGATTACTGGATACAGCAAATCTGTACCTGGACTAGACTAGTTACAGGAAAGGTGGGGAGCAAGTACAAATGCAGGCTTTTAAGCCAGCAAGTTGAAAGAGATGGAAAACTGTCCAAACGGCCAAATAAACTACAATTTCTGGGCCAGAAACCACTCTTGTGGTAGATAGGCTACCTAGTGCTTACCACTCCCACTGATAAGCTAGAAGGCTTTCCTCCAACACAGAAAGGCTTGGGGAGCTCAGAAGCTTACTAACAGTCCTGGATACAGCAACTCTGTAATCGGACTAGGCTAGTTATAGGAAAGGCGGGAAACGGGCACAAGTGCAACTTTCAAACCAGAAAGTTGAAAGACATGGGAAAAAACAGCCAATAGCTACAATTTCTGGGCCAGGGACCACTCCTCTTGTGGTAGACAGGCTACCTGATGCTTACCACTCCCACTGATAAGCTGGAAGTCTTCCCTCCAACACGGAAAGGTTTGGGGGGGCTCAGAAGCTTACAAAGAGTCCTGGATACAGCAAATCTGTACCTGGACTAGACTAGTAACAGGAAAGGCAGGAAACGCAGGCTTTTAAATCAGAAGGTTGAAAGAGATGGAAAAGCTTCCCAAATGGCCAATAGACTTTAATTTCTGGGCCAGAAACCACTCCTCTTGTGGTAGATAGGTTACCTAGTGCTTACCACTCCCACTGATAAGCTAGAAGGCTTCTCTCCAACACAGAAAGGCTTGGGGGGGGGGGCTCAGAAGCTTACCAACAGTCCTGGATACAGCAAATCTTTACCTGGACTACACTAGTTATAGGAAAGGTAGGGACCAAACACAAAATGGGCTTTTAACCAGAAAGTAGAAAGAGATGGATAAACTGCCCAAACAGCCAATGAACTACAATTTCAGGGCCAAAACCCACTCTTCCCATGGTATATAGGCTACCTAGTGCTTACCACTCCCACTGATAAACTAGAAGGCTTCCCTCCAACACAGAAAGGCTTGGGGGGGCTCAGAAGCTTACCAACAGTCCTGGATACAGCAAGTCTGTAACTGGACTTGACTAGTTACAGGAAAGGCAGGAAACAAGCTTAGAATTTCTTTTTTTTTTTATACAGAAAAGCAGCTAAAACAGCAGTAAATACAATTAAAATTGCAGTGCAGGCCAGCACACCAGAGTGTGTAGCAACACTACGGCAAATACAGTTCAAATAAATGCAATTAAATTAACAAATGACTAAAAAACAAGTGCAGAAGGCAGTAGATTAGAAGGCTACTAACAAGCAGTAATAAGCGCAGAGTAAGAGCGACTGAACAGATAGCACGCAGAAGAGCAACTAAGACAGTTACAGTAAGAGCAGATGAATTAAAAAAATAAATATATATATATATATATATATATATATATATATATATATATATATATATATATATATATAAGAGGCTACAGGGGTTGTCCTTCCCAAATGCGCTCTTTGTACGCAGTAGGAGTGCCTGAAATCAGAATATGATCTCAATGCACTCAGTTGCGTGAGCAAATGAGATGGGCCCAGAAGTAGTATCCAAATACAAATCTACAAGAGGGGCGTTCAGTTTCAAAGCCACCAACATTAACACCAAAACAAGAACAGGGAGGGTGTGTGGGGACCTAACTGTAGAGAGACAGCCACAACATCAGTTGAGTTAATATTCAGTGAAAAACACAAATAAATAAATTGAATACAGTACTATATGAAAAAGAGCAGTAAAAGTGTACTTAAATTCACTTATACGTCCAGTTGATTTCATGTAGATGTTAGCTGGCCAAAGCTCAGATTTTATATATACATACACACATATATGTATATATATATATATATATATATATATATAAGATCGGAAAATCCAAAGTAATGGTTCCAGACACCAATTTTATTTAACAATCTCGCACTAAGCATTTTTGTCCTAAATCAACTGACTTCATCAGAGCATTTAATCCTCTTCTACATTAAAATATATACAAAATTTTACCCAATCAAACCTCTCAAAAATCATATGATGAAAAAAAATCACTTGAATAAGATCAAATGAAAAAGAATCTTATAAAATATTATAATCAAGTAAGTGGTATGAAACCTTCATTATGTGACAAATGAACAATCATAACTAATTCTAGAAAGGTATAATTAAGTAGGTGGTATGAAATCTTCGTTAAGTGATGAGTGAACAGTCATGACTATTTTTAAACTTTCCAAGTACAATATTTCATTTATACACATTGTTTAAAAATGTCAGATGACATATATTAAACAAAAATCACAATCTTCTTCTTCTTTCAGCTTTTCCCGGTTAGGGGTTGCCACAGCGGATCACTTGTCCGCTCATGATTGCCATTGGAGTTTTACAGTGTCGAGCTGCCAGCCCAGCGCCCAACCTTCCACAGAAGGCATAAATATACACGCACTCACACCTAGGGCCAATTTAGAGTGTCCAATCCACCTAAAGCATGTCTTTGGGATGTGGGAGGAAACCGGAGCACCCGGAGGAAACCCACGCGACCACAGGGAAAACATGCAGACTCCGCACAGAAGGTACCCCAGCCGAGGATCGAACCGAAGAACCACTTGCTGTGAGGCGGCAATGCTAACCGCTGCACCACTGAACAAAAATCACAATACAAATGTTAATACTGTACGTATTTCTTTGCTAATGTGGTCAGGTGGTGATCAGACTGCTTATACATTTTAAATTCGACCTTTTCAAATTATTGGACAGAGTATTTCAGATTTTTGGATGAAGCATGTTTTTTTTTTTGAAGGATTCAAGTAACAATTTCAGTTTATAGAATACATTAATGGTATAACAGATTTTTTAAAATTTACACCCTTACATACTAGAGATGAGATGAATAATTTGGACGTTACTCTTTATAAGGTCAATGGAGGGGAAGTATCACAACAATGAGAAGGGAAATTTAAACCTACTTTGGGAAGTATTGTTAAACAGTTATGTAATGAAAAAAATATATATATGTTTATGAGAAAGTAATGACTAAACAACACAGTTCAAGTTCTGGAGCAAGTGAAGAGATTATTAACAAAAATTGATATATTTTTAAAGTCGATCCCATAATAATGCATTATGTGGGTATATGTCCAAAATTTGTTTATAAGAGAGGCTTTAGCCTGAAAAATAAATATGAAAATATTAAAAACAAAGGGTGGAATTGTGTGAAAAGAGGTAGGTTAGTGACTACTAGATATGGTATGTGTAAGTATTGCAAATATATTTTGGTGGGTGACAAGATGTTGATATTATAGAAAGGCAGAAACATGACACATGCTAACTTGTGCAAACTGCTGTCCTTCAGTGGTCGTATATATTGCAATTTGTCAAGATTTTATTATTGGGAACACCAAACACATAGTACAAACATACCTTTGTTTGTAAAACACAAAAGGTGATAAAATTGATAAAATTTAAATTTGGAGTGTTTGAAGCACACGAGGGGTGGGAGATAAGAAAGCCTTATAGAATATAAGGAGATAGTATGGTAGTCGAGGCTAAACGTGACAGTAGATCCAGGTTTAAATGACAGCATATCAGTTAGTAATGTTTTTAGATATTTAGTTATTTGATAAATTTTTGGGCAGCCACGGTGGTGCAGTGGTTAGTGTTGCCACCTCACAGCAAGAGGTTCTCCGGTTTGATCCTCGGCTGGGGTGCCTTCTGTGTGGAGTCTGCATGTCCTCCCTGTGGTCATGTGGGTTTTCTCCGGGTACTCCAGTTTCCTCCCACATCCCAAAGACATGCTGTAGGTGGATTGGACACTCTAAATTAGCCCTAGGCGTGAGTGTGTGCATGTGTGTGTGTGCCTTCTGTAGAAGGTTGGGCGCTGGGCTGGCAACTCGACACTGTAAAACTCCACTGATAATCATGAGCGGACAGGTGATCCACGGTGTCGACCCCTAACTGGGAAAAGCCGAAAGAAGAAGTTACTTGATAAATTTTTGATAACATATTTAAACACATAATATTAACATTTGTATTGTGATGTTTATTTAATATATTTCATACATTTTCTAAACAATGGTTAAAATGTGAAAGTTTGTCTTGTTCTTCTACTTAGAAAGTTTACAATTAGTTATCAATGTTTAGTTGTCACGTAATGATGGTTTCATAATATTTTATGAGATTCCTTATGTAAACTTCATCATGTCATTTTTTTTTTTTTGAGAGGTTTTGATTGAGTCAAGTTTTGTGCACATTTTAATGTAGAGGAGGGTTAAACTCATGTTCTGATGAAGTCTATTGAATTTGAATGAAAAAGCTTTGCATGAGGTTGTTCAATAAAATAGTTTTTTGGAACCATTGCTTCGGATGTTCCAGTCTTCACCAAGTTCTCTTGGACTATCACAGCTTGTGTATTTTTGAAGACATTGCCTTTATTGTGAGATATATATATATATATATATATATATGTGTGTGTGTGTGTGTGTGTGTGTAATCATATATGTGCACTCATATATAAGTAGATAAGTACATAAACATAGCAACAAAACATTCCGCTACGCAAACTTCGACATGTCACTTCGCATGTGCAAGGAATACCCTTGCAGCATGTAAATAAAACAAAAAAAAATTAAAAGGCAGCAAGCCCCCTGCCCCCTCATCCACCTACCACACCCCCTGCTAATTATATCTACTAACTTAAAAACTGCAGAATACTGGGGAAAGGGCATATTTTTCAATAGTGGGGAATGTGTGATCTTCCACACCTTTTGACATCTACTTAGACAATCCAAAACTGAGTCAACTAAACAAATGTCTATGAAACAGGCATTAGTCAAAAGCAGCAACTCCCATATATAGACACACACACACACACACACACACACATTTATATAGTTTTATATGTGTGTATGTGTGTGTGTGTGTGTGTGTGTACTTATATATCACATGCAGATATATAGAAAAATGTCTTTTTGTTGTAAGATAAACTTCTAAAAGTCAATGCATTTTCTATGATCTTATGGAACTGTTTCCCCACTGCTGTGTGGCCCTTGGAAGTGATAACATTAAGCACATTTTTAATTTATTTTATTTTTATTTATTTAATCATGTAGCATTGGGGGTACAGTGGTGAGCATAGCTGTCTTCCAAGCAGATGGCCCTGTTCCTGGCCAATGCAAGAAGACTACATTTAGTATGGCAGCTGGTGTGGTGGATTAACTTTCTTGGGTGGCGTAAGCCAGGGAACCTTGTTGGCTAGGCTTACATAGGCCCTTGGGCCAATAGCCTAGTACCTACCTATGAACCTATAAAGCTGCAAGCTCTTACTGCGCTACCTTCTGCAGTCATGAGTACAAGGTTTGATTCTTTCTACTTCCATTTGCCTACTGTGTAACTCTGAACAAGTCACTGAACAACACGATGCTGTTCTAGTTACAAAATGTACTTTCTGAATGATATATTACTGACACAGAGATTTAAGAATTTGAGCTGTACTTCCTGAGGTACAGGGTCTGAGTCCCTACGCCATCAAGTGCCAACTGTGGGCCCTTGAACAAGTCACTTAGACAGTGGTTAGGAGCAACTGGAAATTGGGACTCCTCAATGGGCCCATGGTCTGCAAGCCTAGTAACTACCTGTGAACCTATTTCAGGGTTCAGAAAATCCCGCGTTTTCAAATGTAGCAGTAGCATTTCACTAACTGTAGTGAGGGGAGTCCCAAGCAGATCTTCTGTCAAGGGCCACAGTGTAGTCACTCCTGCCTGCCCTTTGAACCATCTGAGGGTCAGGGGTATAGTAGGAATTGTTCCTTTTCTCTTTTATTACCTCCTAGTATGCTATTTTGAAATGTTTGGACTCTGTAACAAATGTCGCACTGGTGTCTTATTTGTTTGCTTTATTGGTCCTTCATTTCTTAATGTCTGTGAGAAAAACCTTCAGATGCCTCATATAACAGCAATAAGAAATACAGTATTTGAACAGTGTTTGTTGTAGGCATAACTTATTTTTTTTTTGTAATTAATGCATATAACAGGTTTTTCTGATAAGGTGCTTTGCTCTGTTCTATGTATGGTATCTTATTGTTCACGGGAATTGTTCATAGGAGGTTACTAGGGCAGAGGCCCTAGAGCCTTTACAAGCCTTGTAGTGTTACTTGCATTGCTTGCTATAGGTGAGTATTCCTTTGCAGGCTTGTATAATGCTGTGTTCCCTTGCTATAGGTGCTGATGTGATAAAATGTGTTCCTGATGACTCTGCTACACAGTCATGTAAAGGATGAAACACATACCCCCTACGTTATTAACAATATTTTACTGTACCACTAGTACTCATGGCTACAGATCAGGCTGTCCACCTCGAATACAAAACTGGAGTGGTGAGAGAGACATCAGTCTGGGCTGAACACTCAGCACTGCGCCTCCATATCAAATTGCTACTCTTGTTTTATAATGAGGGATCACTGATGTTACAGTAGCTCTATGTACGGTAACCACACAGTGTACAGCACGCCCCAAATAGAATAACAGTTTCCATCTGCTTTGTAAAGTTTGTAGAATATGGTATGAACATCTGATGCATGCTGACCATATGGCTACTGATGTGTGAGCTTCATTAAGGCTAAGTCAACTTAATTTAATTCATAGTACAGCTGCTCTTCTTTCTACCAAATTATTCGTTTTCTCAGGGGTGACACCTTTGATGCTACTGAGGGCCTTGGCGCCATTTGCATATTACAAGCCTGAACATATTAAAACTTAAAAACGTGAAGAGAATTCAACATCACCAAATAGTGCAGTTCAATCCTTCAGTTAGAGGGAAAGAAAACACTTACTTGATACAGGGCAACAGTGCGTTCTTAAAGTGCTCGGACTAAGAGACGATTCTTTATGCATACAAATTGACTGGCATCTTATAGCCTTGTTGAACAGAACATTAAGGTGGATGTTCTCCCCTGGAAGCCACCAATGCTGCCCCTTATGCTGTTCCAGCACTCTGAACTGTAGGTAACCCCGCAAGAAGTTGATGGATTTTAACAGTTCATTTTAGCTTACTCCTTTGGCTCCCCCTGACCTGTTGCACTGCCTCTCTTAGTGTTCTGTAAATACATCCTAAAACAGCAGTGTTATATCTGCAGAACTGAGAGAACAATATAGTATCATTTCATGGTTAGGAAAACCCACATGGCCATGCTTTTCCACTCTACTCTATCCCCATGCCCGGTCACACCTACATCATTACCGTTATAGCCACTGCACAATGTCCATTTACTTCCTTCACCCAACAATAAAACTATTCATCTGCAACAAAACATTAACTAACATCTTGCATCAGTTCCTTCTTACACCACTCCTGCATTGCGTTTCTACTCATCCTCTTTATATAATGTCCTGCCTTCCCTACTCTCTAGTGGTCATACATCTTCTTCCCCATCACTGTACTAAATCTCTTTAGCCTAAAAAACACACAACCCACATAAGTATTTCAATAGCTTCCCCACAGTTTTCAGTGATAGCCAAATTACAGAACTGTTCTCATAAATCTCTGTAAACATTTCTTTCACAATGGTTGTAACACTACATAAATCAGAAACCACAGTAATTTACTCCCCAACATGAAAAAAATAAATGTTCTCTTTTGCCGTACTGCTTTTACTAATAATACTAAATTACATCACTTTGGACACATGGAATACAAACTAAGAGTAGCCAAACAATTAACCATAACAGAAAAATCAAACATGCAATGCAAGTTCAAATAAAATGCTAACAAAAAACATTACCACTCAATTCCATCCACATGCAACAGAAATCATATGTAACTATATTAAAAATTATTTTCAAAACTACAAGTTCCACTATCTGAGTACCAGCACAAGAAATAAGTATTACAAGGGTAGAGAAAATCAATCACGTGAAATTTGAACTTAAGACCCACAGCTAGACCTCAAAGTTTCATTTCATGCAATTCATACCTCTAAGCCTGCAGACATTGAAAATGGGAACAGAGGCCCTTGATAAGTAGAGACATCCAGCCAAAACTCTTAATACCAAACAGCACATAACTCTACCTGCTTCCAGTAAGAATGTGGGACACTACTGAGAAACATGTTAAACAACACAGTGTCACATAAATGATGGAAAAATATAAGCACATTATCAGAGAGACTGCAAAATCTGAAGAATTTAATAAACTGTATCGCAAAATTTTGCCACACAAAGTCTTTTGTTTTTCTTTCCAAAAAAAAAAAAAAAAGACAGAGAGAGACAGAGATGTAAGATTTGTGTCCTCCTTCTTTAAATTATTGGTGCTGCTAGCATATCAGTCACTTATTGTGGTTTTCCTTATATTAGCGTCAAAAATCACATGTGAGGAGGAGATTCAATAAAATTATGTGAAGGAGTAAATTAAGCCAAAAACGGGGACATACCAACAAACACAGGAACACCATCTACCGAGGTAAGTCAGGCCTGAAAATAGTAACATTCCTCTAAAACAGGGACAAGTGTGAAGAGTGATGCTGTCCACGGCTTGCACAAAAAACAGCCACTATCAATAAGAAATGGCAAAGTCTTAATACAGGTTATCTCATTATAATATAGGTGCCATTACGGAAGCATGGCTCAAACCTTAACAGTTGGCTGTTACTTTACATACACAAAAAAAATGTTACACTGACAATAGGCTGGGACATACATCTGTAGGATGAATACTAACACTTGTTAAAAAACAAGTCATTTTTTCCCTTTACGTATGCAAAACGTAATTTGGCTTCACTACCTTAATTTGGCAATAGTAAAACAGAAACAGGTGGATATACCAAAATATTAATAGCCACTCTGTAAATTCTACCACATGCCTTTGTAACTGTTATAAAAACACAATAAATACAATAAATTCCCTATCAAAAGTTTACATTATGCTAGAAGATCTGAATGTAGACTGGTGAAGAGCTAAAAGAACTCAGCTTAACAGACATTTCTCAATGGGAAATCTTAACTCATAAAGGAGACAGGACATACATATCATAGGTAAAAACATTCGAGCGCTGTCCTAATTTCCCAGGGTAACTAACATCAATACGTTTACATTCGTCAGTGAGTGACGACTGAACTTTAATGGTCACATGGTCACTGAAAACCAAAAATTCTAACTCAAATAATACTGAGCCATACTGCACCAAAATCAACAAATGACCTAGTAAATGAATCACATCACTTAGCTTGGGTACCTGTATGCAGTGTCACAGACACCAACACTGCCTTAATCCTTATCCATTTTATGGGACACACTCTTTCCTTTAGGAAAATTATGTATTCCTTACACTTATCCCTTTACGGGACAGACTCTTCCCTTTGGGAAAGAGACATTTCTCATACTTATCTTTTATAGGGCAGATTTTGTCTTTTAAGAAAGAGATGTATTCCTTGTACTTATCGCTTTACAGAAAACACTGTTTTCCTTTGGGAAAGAAATGTATTTCTTAGACTTATCCATTTATGGGACAGACTCTTTCCTTTAAGAAAGGGATGTATTTCTTATACTTAACCCTTTACGGGACAGAGTATTCCTTTAGGAAAGAGATGTGTTCCTTATAAAGGAATGCATGCATGGCTCAGATGATCTAAAGAACATGATAAAAGTAAGGCAATTCATGGCTCAGCTAAGGAAAACACAAGGACAATCCCAAAAAGCTGGCCATATAAATTAGTATAAAGATTTCAGAAGAATGCAGACCGTGCAGTGGTGAACTGCATTTATATCCTTCAAATCTCTTTAGTCAACAATTTGAAAAAAGTTCTAGCAAAATATTTAAAGTGACTTGCAGATGTTTTGAAACTTTGGAATCTGGCAAGCAGTGCATAAACTCCCAAACAGCACTTCCCCCGTCAGGTAACATTTTGGTCATCACATTTATATTAAAAATTAATATTAACACCTCACAGATTCCTTGCACTGGCATCACTGAGGAAAAACAAAAGTTTAATCTCAGTATCATAGACAAAGAAAAAGCGTCTGTTGTGTCCATAGACATTAATGGGCACACCACTGTGCATGCGCTAAGGTGCCCCATTAAAGTCTATGGATGCAGTTCACATTACCCTATGGTAACGTCACACCCAAAAAACCTAAATCTTTTGAGGCCATGGCTTAACAGAGAGTTTACAAAGCTTTTTATTAAAAAATGGCACAAAAAATAAGGAAGGGTGAGCTGGAAAATACAGTGCAGTACTTGACTTATTGAATGCTGTGACGTATATAGAAACATCAGCAAATCACTGTAAATACTCAGTAAAAGGAAGTATTCCCCAAATCCTCTTCTAAATATTCCATGAATATAAAATAAATGACCTAATTACTATTTATAATCCTATCCCCCAATAAACAGAACCTCTACAAACATTCCATCCTTCCTTACAGCAATTCATATCATTTCCACTATTCAACTATAGCTCCATAAAGATGTTAGTCAAAATAAAATTGTATTTACTGTTACATTTTATAGATTTCTTCCAGTATTTCTGCAATTAGGTTTCAAGGCTTCAAGCAGTCCCATCATACACACATCTACAACCTTTCACTTACTACTAAAGGATTATGAAACAGTTTCAAGCATTTTCTAATCCTTTTATACCTCAAAGTACCTAAGCCAAGCACATTAAATGACTGTGTAATAAACAACAGCTGCCTGCTTGACAAAAATCCTTGAAAAAATTATTGAATACATTCAAAACTGTGTTCTGCTGTCAGACAATCATGATGGATTATACCCAATGTATAGTACTAGAAGTGCAGTCTTCACTTTAACTAGAGAAATATAATACTGAGAACGGACCATTAACTGGTGCTATTACTGTAGATCTTAAACATGTCATTGAAAATGGTGAACACTTCATTCTGTTTTAGCTTATCTACAGAAGCAATACAGTGGTTTTTCATGCTACCTCACAAAGACAGTACTTAGGGCTCAAGCCGATAACTCACACCAACAGACATGGTAACCACAAGTGTCCCCTAGGCTCCATTCTGGGCCCCCAGCTATTTACACTCTTAATTAAATGACCTACCTTTTGATCTGTTCAATCTATTCTGCATTCTATATGCAGACAACAATGCTATTACTAAAGCACACAGATCAAGTACTACATTAAATAGGCAACTAACAGGAAAACAAAAATGTCTCTTTGTATGGAACTGACTTATGACAACAAATTATATGCTAATTCACAGAACTCTGATATAAAATTGTTTGTTACATGACTGACAGTAGCCAAAATACACAGGATTATGATCGGGTCTCCGATCACAAGCAGGATGTTGTGCGTCTGAGACATGACGGTCAAGAAAATCACCTTGAGACCTTCATTTTTTGGGTGAAACTCAACATCAATGTCGAGAACACATAATGCAGGGTTATGATCAGAATGACCTAGTCATAATTGTTTCTAGTTAAACAGCTTTACCTGTTCCCATGTACTACAACAGTTAGAGAAAAAAACAGTATAGTAGCATAAAGTGTTTTAAAGCTTAAAAAGCCATAACAGACTAGCCACTGACAACCCAAAGGGTGGTGGATTACAGTTTCCTAATACCGTTCCATCCTTTGCTGACCACATTAGTCCCACTAGGCTAGTGACCTCTTTTCAGGGGAAACTGAAGGTGGTATTTATACTACTGTGGAAATTTGACCAAGGAATAAGGGAATCTCTCCTACTCTTTTTGATAGGAGCCGTAGGATCTGTTGCATCCACCTGAGTTACCACCAACTCAAGCAGATGGGTCCTCAGTTTAACATTTCATCATAAGACCAGTGCACTGAGGAATGCAGCACCCTCTAATGTTGCACTACAGTGTCAGCAACTTGAAAATAATCCAATCACCTTAAGTGGGAATACAACCCAAGAAAACACTAGCCAAAAGTGGACTGACACCTTATTCATCCTCCGCAACAGCCCTAACCTCCAATAAAAAATATTAAAGCACTGCAATCAATAGCAAACAAATTGCTAATTTATTACTCTATCACCCAAATGGACAGCAGTCCAAAACATTTAAGAAGTTAAGTGACTTCCCACAACTGCATAGGCAACTCTTGTCCTTAGCTTTTAAGATGTTCAGTAACAGATACTGCTGTTACTTCGGGAGTAGAATTAATTACAGTGAATCTTCCTACTAATTCAGAGATTCTCACAGTGGAGCTATCACACCACTGGGGTCCCTGCTGAAACAAGTCATGGAAAAGAAATGCTTCTACGGAAGTGTTCCAGCCAACTATATTCTTCTACCAAACCACATAAGAAAGAAAGCTAAATGAAATCTTTTCAAAAATGTGGAGTCCTTACTACAAGACAGCAAATATAAATGCTTTAGAGACACAGGCTAACTTGGTTTCTTTGGTAAGAGTAATTGGACTCTTTAAGAACATTTAATCTTCCCAGGCTGCATTTCAATCATACGTGTTCTGTAAGTATCCCCAGGCTGCATTTCAATCATACGTGTTCTGTAAGTATCCCCAGGCTGCATTTCAATCATACGTGTTCTGTAAGTATCCCCAGGCTGCATTTCAATCATCGTGTTCTGTAAGTATCCCCAGGCTGCATTTCAATCATACGTGTTCTGTAAGTATCCCCAGGCTGCATTTCAATCATACGTGTTCTGTAAGTATCCCCAGGCTGCATTTCAATCATACGTGTTCTGTAAGTATCCCCAGGCTGCATTTCAATCATACGTGTTCTGTAAGTTTCCCCAGGCTGCATTTCAATCATACGTGTTCTGTAAGTATCCCCAGGCTGCATTTCAATCATACGTGTTCTGTAAGTATCCCCAGGCTGCATTTCAATCATACATGTTCTGTAAGTATGTCAATTTGTACACATTGTTAGTAGAATCACCATGTCCACTATTGTACTGTAAACTTACTTCTGTGTTCTTTAATGATGTGCATTGCACCATTACGTGTGAACTTGTACTGCCTGTTGGCCCAGGTCATTGCTATAAAAGGTCCACAGACCAGCGTATCCACCTCTTTAATATAAATAAATAAATACAAATCCAGATATGCAAATGATCACTCTGACGGCTGAAACTGAGTGAAAAACTGAATAACCTGTTGATGAAGGCAAAGGTGAAAAGCACAAAAGCTTCCTGCTCTGCAAAGTATAAAAAAAAAAAAAAGATTATGGAATATATATATATTTTTTGCAAATAGATCAGGAAAAGGTGGAAGTAGTGAATGGTTCAATTTTCCTGGTGATTGCAGCTATAAAATTAAAATATGCTTGTTTCTTTGCAGGAATACTTTGACAACTTTGTTTAAGATACTAACAAGTGAAAAACATCACATTTCAACAAAAAGCTTAATCATCAAAGCTATATTTTTTAGCAATACTACATATGGCTGTGTATAGGTGAAGCTATGAATCAGAAAAGTAATGCTTTTTACTGGTGGTTTTCTAGAAAACCTATGAGAACTCCATGGAATGCAAGAAGACAAAATCAGTCAAGACTTAAACCCAGTGTCGATTGAATGGCTTGATTGTAAAACTAAAAACTCTCACATTCTGGCCACATAAAGCAAACACACAGTTCACTACAGATGACGCTGATTTAGGAATGAATGAAGGCAACACAAGAATGTGATGTTAGAAGCTAAAGTGAATAGGCAGCATTAATGGAGTAATGAATATAAATTTTCCAGAACTTAAAGAAGCATTTGTTGACAGGCCTGGTGTGCAACTGTCATACAGGTACAAAGAGAAGACTTGAGTAGATGACTAAACAATAAAAAAGCCAGTTTTAGATCTGGTATTTAATGGGTGAATTTATTAAAATGGTTTATTATAGCAAAGGAAAACAAAACTACTATAGAAAAACAAAGCACTCCAACAAATGCCAAGCAGGCATAAAGCCACAATATCTTATCTGCTTTTAGGATTGTAAAAATAAATTTATATATTTTGTGTTGTACAGAAAATAGGTTTGTGCAATGTACTGCCTAAGGACCACAATCCTACATGCCAGAATATTCTCTATGGTCTACTGAGCTCAACAGAGCTGGTAGAATAACTTCTGTGTTTATGTTAGAGGTACAAATTATGGGATCCTACATTCCATAACACCTAGATCTGCGATCAAAACATGGCAGTTATTCTACCATCTTGGCAGTCTTTTAGTGCAAGTAGTGAGTTGTAACTCAGTAGTGCTGTTACGCCCTGGTACTTGCACATGAAGAAAACACTGTGTTCAGGCTACAGCAGGTGTTTTGATAGGTACATATTTTAAATGCTCACAGACAGAAAAATATTTTTTGTGGGCAGTGTTAAAAGTATACACCGTCCACAATAACATTCCACACCTGTCTTTCTTTAACACTTATGTCAATCATAGCAGTAGTGATGATGCGAATGTAGCAGAAAGTTGGAGTACAATACTATGATCACTACTTGTACTGCTTCCTGGTGATCAAACACTAGATCACTATAAGGCATCTGAAAGCAAAGAGCAGTTACAAGGAACTCAGGACTGAGATGTACCGAAATCCTTAGGTGTAATCACAGCAGCATTTAGTCTTAAAGGATGCTTTTTGTACTCAGCATTATCCCTAGAAATACAGATTAAAAAAAGAAACTGTGTCAACTCAAACAAAATCAAAGAATACCAAATACGACCCATAATGCACAAGGCTAGACAAGACTGACATGAAACTTATAAGCAGTAGCATCGTTATTGTTTACTCGATGACCATACGTACTCATCCTGGCATAGCTTGTTTTATAATTTAAACAGCAGCACTTGCATGCACCTTAAATAAACTCCTTGTTCTTATATACACTGTTAAAATTCCAGTGCAAGCACAAACCCTTAGTACATCGTAGCTTTTTTTTTCCAGTGTATATTTTTGTTCATATTTCATTTCTGTATGGTTAATACTCCATATTTAATGTTACTAAAAATTAAGCTTAAATACTCCTTTCCTGTTATTTTTTTTCTCTCTTTCGTTGTCTTGAATGGATTCGTACATCTAACGTAACAATTCTTAAAAAGGAACCAGGGAAAGATAAAAATACTCTTACTTGATTTGGGCATTTATGATCAAAAGTCATACAGCCAGGTAACTCGAGTTCGATCAAAGTCCTGATGCCTGCAGGAGCCACCTGGGGAGGATGGCAGTGAGGGGTAGCTGCAGTTTCACCTACCCTGGGGGAGGAGGGCAGTTTTACTTCACCACATGGGTGTCATCTTAAAGGGAAAGCTAGCTGGTCATCCAGGGGAGTTACAATACATCGGAGCCTGTGCTATTTTTGAAGTCTTAGAATGCAGTCAAGAAGAAATTGGTATGCAGGGGCATGCCTTCCCTCTGGAGGGAGTGATTATAGAGTCAGCGAAGTCACAGGGGAAGGGGGAATATGTGTGCCTCCAAGGGGAGAGGGTATACTGCTTCCCAGGGCCAGCAAGTTGGCCTGCCCCCAATATTTGACTCTCAGCAGTAGGGAAAGGAAAACTGACATGGATTCCTGAGGAGGAATGAATGTGCCATAGGGCTTTTGTCTGTCCCAGGAATACTCGACAGCTGTTTTACTGAAATGAATGGGCCAGTTTAATGAAGGCAGGGGAGCCATCAGGTGAGGTCAAGGGGGAAGAAAAAAACATACGGCCTATACGCATGGCAGAGTAAAATATTCTATTTGGTGTCTCTACCTTTCCTTTACTTTGCAGTGGTCGATTACTAAACTTTCACAAAACTTTAACAATGCTTGGATATTATTCTTTCTTGTTTAATAGAGTAATCACAACACAAGCAGAAGTTATTGTTGCTACATATTTTCTCTTGTTACAAATCACTGAATAAGAAGGAGAAATGAGTGAAGTTCCGTAATAAAAAACTGCCTTATTTCCTGTCACACTTCTAGAATTAACAGGTTACTGCAAAAATTCATGGCTCTTACCTAATAAACATAATGAATTTTTGTGTTCTCCAGTAATGCAGAAAATAATACCATAATTATTATTACAAGGAGCACAATATATTAAAGAAAGGTCAGAAGTTTATATGAGAGAAGTTCCCTTACACACTAAAAAAACAGTCAAGCTTACAGGCTTCAACTTGCTTCTGCACAGTGAAACTATCTTCTAAGACATATTAGTTGTCTTTAATTAAATATGAACTCCTTCACCTTTTCTGAATAAATGGAGTCTGAAGTTTCCTTAGCAAGACAGTTATGACGTGTATCAGTTTGAACTAGATGGATATTTAATTACTATATATAAGCCTTGCTGACAAAAGTGACCCTGCCAAGAACTCAAGGGAGACTGCAGCTTGTTGTAGCCCTAGTAAAACTGCTAAATACTTACCTTATTTATTTATTTTTTCAAACATGTTTACTTTTAACTCTGTTTGATAAATGGACAAGGTAATATGCTTCCCAGACTCTCCACATTTTAAATTGGTGTTTGGAATTTTGCAGAGACTGACCAGAATGGTGAATATTACACTAACAAACACTAAAGTAGAAATATGTTTACTTTTTTCTTCACTAAATACATCGGCTTCCTTTTGCTTTGTTTAACAAGATTATTTTATTAATTTTCACAATTCATTGCGTTTTATTTGGTTACTAACAAAAAGCACTGCACTCAGCTGTACACCATGCTACTCTTGTGGCCGAATCTCTAACCCTTATACCACTGCAGGGGTAGTTCAGCCATACACCACGTTACTCTTGTGGCCGAATCTCTAACCCTTATGCAACTGCAGGGGTAGTTTGTTGGGGATAATGGTTCAGTCAGGAAGAGGCAGGTGTGCTACATCACATGGTGGCCATGTGGCTTAGTACAGCTCACTGAAACACACACAGCGGTAGTAAGTTCTAAGAGTAATACAGCCCACTGAAACACACAGCGGTAGTAAGTTCTAAGAGTAATACAGCCCACTGAAACACACAGCGGTAGTAAGTTCTAAGAGTAATACAGCCCACTGAAACACACAGCGGTAGTAAGTTCTAAGAGTAATACAGCCCACTGAAACACACAGCGGTAGTAAGTTCTAAGAGTAATACAGCCCACTGAAACACACAGCGGTAGTAAGTTCTAAGAGTAATACAGCCCACTGAAACACACAGCGGTAGTAAGTTCTAAGAGTAATACAGCCCACTGAAACACACAGCGGTAGTAAATTCTAAGGGTAATACAGCCCACTGAAACACACAGCGGTAGTAAATTCTAAGGGTAATACAGCCCAATGAAGGAGAACAGTATCAAGTTCTAAGAGTAATACAGCCCACTGAAACACAGCAAGTTTTAAGGGTAATACAGCTCACTGAAACACACACAGCAGTAGTATGTTATAAGGGTAATACAGCCCATTGAAACACAGCGGTAGTAAATTCTAAGGGTAATACAGCCCAATGAAGGAGAACAGTAGCAAGTTCTAAGAGTAATACAGCCCACTGAAACACAGCGGTAGCAAGTTTTAAGGGTAATACAGCTCACTGAAACACACACAGCGTAAGTTCTAAAGGTAATACAGCCCACTGAAACGCAGCGGTAGCAAGTTTTAAGGGTAATACAGCTCACTGAAACAAATACAGCGGTAGTAAGTTCTAAGGGTAATAGAGCCCAGTGCAACTCAGTGGTAGTGAGTTCTAAGGTAATACAGCCCAGTGAAACACAGCTGTAGTAAGTTCCAAGGGTAACACAGCCCAGTGCAACACAGCGGAAGTGAGTTCTAAGGTAATACAGCTGAGTGAAACACAGCTGTAG
This sequence comes from Protopterus annectens, assembly GCF_019279795.1. Lineage (NCBI taxonomy): Eukaryota > Metazoa > Chordata > Ceratodontiformes > Protopteridae > Protopterus > Protopterus annectens. Next base: position 1,206,467,252 of record NC_056737.1, read on the forward strand.
TAAATTCTAAGGGTAATACAGCCCAGTGCAACACAGCGGTAGTGAGTTCTAAGGTAATACAGCCCATTGAAACACAGCGGTAGAGTTCTAAGGTAATACAGCCCAGTGAAACACAGCAGTAGTGAGTTCTAAGGTAATACAGCCCAGTGAAACACAGCAGTACTGAGTTCTAAGGTAATACAGTGCACTGAAGTACAGCAGTATTAAGCTGTAACATTTGGAACTTTGCTCTGGATTCTCACTCCATGACTAATTCGATTCAAGACAGCCCAACATGGTTTCCAAGTGAGCTGCTTGGTGCATTATTTTTTGCATCTGACAAGCTGAGGAAGGTTCAGAGTTCTCTTGTTGGGAACCTCATACAGATTAGCAACAGATCTGCAATGCCTTGTAGAGGATCACACACTTACCCTTATCTAATCAGTAAGAGAAAGCAAGCGGATGAGAAGCAGACAGTACGTCTCCTGATCTAGCAGTAACCCATCTGGGTACACAAAGAGCAGTTCACACTGACACAACGATGCTATTTTTCAACAACTTGGTGTGATGTATCGCAGGCACTAAAGTAAAGACTGATGGCCTTGTGTGATAGTATCTTATTACTTAGTTATGAAATACTATAAAATACATTGCTGCCTGGTGGACAGGGTTATCATAACCGAGGACTTAGCCTTCCATAACCAATGTATGCCACACCATACACATTTCTGGAAATTATTTACTTTGTTTTGTAAGGTGTGATACAATTTAAATATTAAAAAAGCTCTAGCATACTGGTTATCCTTTTGTTTTAGTCCATTACAGACTTTATTAAACAGCTTTTTGTTTTTTTTTTCAGCATTATGGTTTGGCTATTTTTACGCCTTTGATTTCTGTATTGAAAATATGTACTGTCCAAATACATTCACCATCTGGTATGGTGGGAGGCAGGCTTAATTCTAGGGGTGTATGGTTCCAAAAATCCTGGTCATGCTGCTTAAAGCTTCTCCAGAAACAAATTTCTGACATCTGGTTGCATTGCGTTTACTCACTAATCTGTTTTTAAAATTAGTATTCTCTGCTGTATGAGGTATTTATTTTATTTATTTACTGCTCTTCCCAGTGAGGCATTTATTTAACTGTTGTCATGACTGCAGAAATAATGCATGTTGCACTGTTACTGGAGGTGGGGCAGTGAATATAGATTGCAATCAAAACTTTGCAAAGAAATAACTTTTGATTCATTGGCCTGAACTTAGTAAAGGAGTCAGCAAATTATGGAAATGGCATACAATATACAGCTTAAGTAGCCCTAAAGCAAACTCCCAAAATTAAAGAAAATGTACTTTTTGTTTCAAGCTACAGCCTTTGACATATCAAGAAGAGATTTTATCATGAATTTCATATTTCTGCATGTCTCTCTTCCCAATCTAACCTTGAAAGACTTATACATGTTTGTCGCTATTTTTATTTTACATTACTCAAAACTGGACTGAGAGAAAAACATGTCCTGGTCTGGCTTTAAAGAAATAGCTATTAGTAACACTAAGGTTTACAAACTCATGTCTCAAAATAAAAAAAAGTTTAAATAATTCGCTCACTTTCTGGATAAAAAACTCTGATCTTATTAAATAAATATTCCATCAACTAAGTTATTCTATTTTGTATCTTATCGGTAAGTATTAGTTTTTCTTTCCTCTCCTTTATTTCTATGCTTATTTTTTCCATCTTTCTTAATCATCTTTTAGTGGTCTACTTTTAAGCAACTACTGCTACCTGTGTTAATGTAGGCATATAAATTATTGTAAATAGTTGTATATAGTTATTTTTAGGTTACATTTATTTTGTGTTTATTGAGTGTCCTCATTGCTTTATTTGTTCCATTTTATCAGGCTTTGTTTGTTTTAACAAAAACATAATAAAAGAAGTTTGAAAAAAAAAATTACTTTCTTTCAAATCTGAAGGACACTGCTCCTCAAACCTTAAAGTCAAGATGGGTTACACAGAATCAGCATATTTTGGAGGATGTTCGTATACGTTAGCTGATACTTATCACACTTTTTGGGGGTTCCTACAGTAAAAGTACTGTAGCATACTGTTTTCATTCTACTTTTGAGGACTTTGAGTGTTAATCTGCCATTTACGGCTAAAATGTACATTACAGATTTCCATCCTGTAATATTAACCTTCCTTAAGCAGCAGAGATTACATCTGATGGTTGAGAAAAAGACAAAGACATACTGGGTAACCTAAGAAGAACTCATGTACTCAGTTGTCAAATATACTGTTCCCCCCAACTTTTCTACATAACTTTTCAGAGCATTTTTGCTTAATGCTGTTACCATTATTTTTCAAGTTTCATAAGTCACATTTATTATCTATTCTGTCTGTTGAAAATATTAGTTTATGCTATTATAATTTAACACGTTTCTTCAGCATGTTGCTTGATTACATATTTACTACTCATTTAGTTATTACTGCAACCTTAAATAATACAATAACTGACAGCACAGTATACTGGCCATCTTAACACAAAGCAGGCTTACATAATTTCAAGAAGTGTTTGCAGCCTGAAAATATTTCAAGAAATCTGAAGAGCTACAATTAGAACATTTCTAAATATTTTGGACCTCAGTTCTACAGCTCTGCACCCATCAAAACAATATCCTCTACAGGTAGACTGGTTCTTCCAATCCACCAGTGTGCCATTACTCAGGGAGAGAGAGAAGACAGAGCCAGGATTGTGTGAGTTATACAGCAGGGTTTTGAAGATTTAGTTTATGTATGATCCCAATAACTTACTTTGCTGTCCAGAAAGCACAGTGAAATTCTTGTTGTACTGGACACTGTGTAGCTCTTGTTTCCACACACTCACAATCCCAGGAGGAATGCATGCACACTCCCACACACTCACAATCCCTGGAGGAGTACATGCACACTCCCACACACTAACAGTCCCTGAAGGAGTACATGCACACTCCCACACACACTCAGTCCCAGGAGGAGTGAATGCACACTCCCACACACTCACAATCCCAAGAGGGGTGCATGCATATTTCAATCCCAGGAGGAGTGCATGCACACTCCCACACACTCACAATGCCTGGAGGAGTACATGCACGCTCCCACACACTCACAATCCCAAGAGGAGTACACGCACACTCCCACACACTCACAATCCCTGGAGGAATGCATGCACATTCCCACACACTCACAATCCCTGGAGGAGTACACACACACTCCCACACACAATCTCAGGAGGAGTATATGCACACTCCCACACCCTTATGATCCCAGGAGGAGTGCACTCCCACTCCCACACACTCACAATCCCTGGAGGAGTACATGCACACTCCCACACACTCACAATCCCAAGAGGAAGGAGTGCGTGCACACTCACACACTCACAATCTCAAGAAGGGTGCATGCATATTTCAATCCTAGGAGGACTGCATGCATGCTCCAACACACTCACAATCCCAGGAGGAGTACCACACACTCCCACACACTCACGATCCCAGGAGGAGTACACACACACTCTCACACACTCACAATCCCAGGAGGAGTGCATGCACACTCCCTCACATTCACAATCCCAGGAGGAGTGCACGCACAATCCCACACACCCACAATCCCGGGAGGGGTGCATGCATTACTTCAAGCCCAGGAGGAGTGCATGCACGCTCCCACACACTCAATCCCTGGAGGAGTACATGCACGCTCCCACACACTCACAATCTCAGGAGGAGTACACGCGCACACTCTCACACTCACAATCCCAGGAGGAGTGTGTGTACACTCTCTCACACTCACAATCCCAGGAGGAGTGCGTGTACACTCCCTCACACTCACAATCCCAGGAGGAGTGCGTGCACACTCCCTCACACTCACAATCCCAGGAGGAGTGCGTGCACACTCCCTCACATTCACAATTCCAGGAGGAGTGCGTGCACACTCCCTCACACTCACAATCCCAGGAGGAGTGCGTGCACACCCCCTCACACTCACAATCCCAGGAGGAGTGCGTGCACACTCCCTCACACTCACAATCCCAGGAGCAGTGCGTGCAGACACTCAAAGTCCCAGGAGGAGTGCATGCACACTCTCAGTCCCAGGAGGAGTGCATGCAGGCTCCCACACACTTACAATCCCTGGAGGAATGCATGCACACTCCCACACACTCACAATCCCAGGAGTACTGCATGCCCTCTCCCACATACTCACAATCCCAGGAGGAGTGCAGGCAAACTCCCAAGCATGCACAACCCCAGGAGGAGTGCATGTACACTCCCACACACTCAGAATCCCAGGAGGAGTGCATCCAAACTCCCAAACATGCACAATCCCAGGAGGAGTGCATGTACACTACCACAGGCTCACAATCCCAGGAGGAGTGCATGCACACTCCCACACGCACAATCCCAGGGCTACTGCATGCCTTCTGCCACACAATCAAAATCCCAGGAGGAGTGCATGCACACTCCCACACACACTCAATCCCAGGAGGATTGCATGCAAGCTTCCATACACTCACAATCTCAGGAGGAGTGCAGCATGCTCCTGCACACTTACAATCTCTGGAGGAATGCATGAACACTTCAACACACTCACAATCCCAGGAGGAGTGCATGCACAATCCCACACACTCACAATCCCAGGATGAGTGCATGCACACTCCTTCATGATCTCACACCCCCCAAGAGTCCCTAGATGTGACTGCTGCAATTCAAGGTTAGCCTCTAGGTGGAGCTCTTCTCGTGTGATTCTGCTAACAGTCGCCTTGGTGATGGATGATTTGGTATTGACTACTCACTGCCATTCCTACCTGGCTGGCCCCTTCACCCATCCAGGGCTTAACCTGAGACATCTGGGCAGCGTAAGGGCCAAAACCCCTGAGAAGTTCTGGCCCTTCACCCATCCAGAGTTTAACCTGAGACATCTGGGCAGCATAAGGGCCAAAACCCCTGAGAGATTCTGGCCCCTTCACCCATTCAGAGATTAACCTGAGACATCTGGGTAGCATAAGGGCCAAAACCCCTGAAAAGTTCTGGCCCCTTCACCCATCCACAGCTTAACCTGAGACATCTGGGCAGCGTAAGGGCCAAAACCCCTGAGAAGCTATCTTTGAGAATTTGTGTGTTTAGAATACTTGTATGTAAATTAGGCCCAATTATCTTAATTATTGCTGTCATTAAAAATGTAGTGGGTTTCTTCTGTTTTCAGGGGTAGGCTGGATGTCTCTTTTTTCAGGGGTAGGCTGGATGTCTCTTTTTTCAGGGGTAGGCTGGATGTCTCTTTTTTCAGGGGTAGGCTGGATGTCTCTTTTTTCAGGGGTAGGCTGGATGTCTCTTTTTTCAGGGGTAGGCTGGATGTCTCTTTTTTCAGGGGTAGGCTGGATGTCTCTTTTTTCAGGGGTAGGCTGATGTCTCTGTTTTCAGGGGTAGGCTGGATGTCTCTTTTTTCAGGGGTAGGCTGGATGTCTCTTTTTTCAGGGGTAGGCTGGATGTCTCTTTTTTCAGGGGTAGGCTGGATGTCTCTCTTTTCAGGGGTAGGCTGGATGTCTCTTTTTTCAGGGGTAGGCTGGATGTCTCTTTTTTCAGGGGTAGGCTGGATGTCTCTCTTTTCATTGAGTTTTAGCATCTCCATCAGTTACACTGCCTTTTATTTGCTCTCACAGGTTCAGTGGGTGTGTGTGTATGGAGGAGGACATAGTGAGAAGAAACAGTAACTCAACTAATAGCTGTAAACTGCTTGGACCTTGGCCCACACATTGAAGGCGATGCTACACCACAATGACAAGTATGGGGTACTCTCACTATGATCACTTTTCAAGGAAGCGGCACAGCAAAAAAAACAGAGCTGAAAGAGGGCCATACTGAGGACCAAAGAGTACACTCACCACCCTTATTGTAAGACCAGAGAAAACCGCCAGACTTGTACTTGTATTGCTATTGGCCCCTCTAGGCTCCACAGGACCAGGTCTCAAATGGATTCCCTGCAGCTATGCAATTGTGCACTGGTGAAAATGAAACTTTACATCTAGAGCTGTAAGAGTTTATCATTCTCTTTTGTGACCTTTATGATCAAGTTCAGGGCCAAAAAAGTTGGGTTTTGGGTGGAATGAATTGTCAATGAAGGATGCAATGGTGCCCTTGGCAATGGCTATACAGCAGAAGGCTAAGAGTTTATGTATGGACTGCCAGACTTGGTCACCCAGAATGGTCTGTCTGTGGTCTCTTATGCTACCTACGCAAAAAAAGGAACCTACAGTTGTGGCCATAACCACCTGATAATTACAAATATCCTTCTTGTTAAAACTGGAAACTTACCAACTGCACTGGCAGCCTCATCTAGGAGGATTTTTATTTATTTCATTATCTATCTGTATTCATAAAAAGATAAATCATGCCTCCAGTGCAGCACCTGCGAAGTGCAATGTAAAGCCCTGAAGCATACGGTGGGAGGAACCATAGTTTGGATTTCCTAATTGGTCCAGTGCCCTAGACACAGAGACAATTTGATTTTAATGTAGTGGGTAATGTGGAAAAGTCTTTTATTCAGGTATACCAATTATGTCTTCAGATAAGGGCAAGAGTATCACCGTGACGAATAATAAACAGCATGAAGAGAAGCGTTATCAATATTTAACTGGTACTAATACTTATACCATTGCATTGAAAGACAAGTACGAACCCACAAAGCTACTTATATTGCAATGAAAGACAAGTACGAACACACAAAGCCTGAACTTGTGAATTTAGTGAATGAAGGTGCATGGCTACAATTTGTTTTAGTGAACAATATGGTAGGAAGTTAATCCAAACTAAAAAGGCTATAATATCCACTTTTTATTGCACCCCTAAGATACATAAAAGTTTAGAGAACCCACAAGCTTAGCCTATTACATCAGGCTGCAGAAGATTTACTGACAATATAGGGTGGGTTATAAAGGATTATCTTAAAAATATGCAGAAAAATTAGACTCATATTACAGACACAAGTTTATTGTGCCAATTACAGCATGTAAAGTGGTGTGTCTTTGATGATTATTTTTGAATATTGACTGATATGAATAGTTTATATACAAGTAATAAACATTAATTTGGCTTACAGTTGAAACACAGACTTTCAGGTAATTCTCACAGTGTTATATATTAAAAAATGTAGTTAGTTTTGTCTTTCTTTAACAAAGATGTGTATTTACAAAACAAAGGTACTGCTATTGGGCTATTTGCCCCCACCTATACTAATTTATTTATAGGAATGGTGGAACAAGAATCAATTTTCAGACAATCATTTTTTACATCTAAAATACAAAAACATGTTCTGTTATTTATATATATTTGCAAATTTAATATTCATTTGAGTGACTTTTTTTTAATATTTTGAATTTCAGTGAGTTTGGTATTACTTTTTCTTGCATTAAACATATACAGGATGATTTTTTGGATGCTACAGTTGTACAGAAAAATACTCCATCTAACATACCGTTCCATGCTTTTAGCTCCCATCCTGAACATATTAAAACTTCCTTTCCGTCTCTGGAATTTCTCATAATCTTTTGATGGAGGCTAATGCAGTTAGTAAAAATATATAGTTTGCAAGTATCAGCCTGAGGGTATTGAAAAACCATTTAATAAGACACACATTTTGGATGGTAAAGTGGGCAAATTGGAGATGGAAATTGTAGTTTTGACAGAGATAGTGGATGTCAACAAGAAAAATGCGACAGGACTAACAAAATGTTTTTTGCTTACTGACTGTCATAACTTTACAGATATCTTCGCTTTCTTGTTAAAACATACTGGAGATATATTGTATATGATTTAGAACTGTACAAACTGTTTTCTAAACAAATTTTTGTTGGATTCAAGCGAGAGATAAAAGTGCTAACGACATTCTACACATATAGTAACACAAGGGGGTGCATTCCCTGGTAGCTCTTACTGTACTTGTTATATAGTAGTTAAACAGTTTCTTACTATTAAGAATAAAATGCTGTGATATTACAACAGTTTTCCTGTAATCTTCTTGGAGTTATATATACTTTAATGTAACCATTTATAGGACAAACAAATTTAAAACCAAACTACAGGAACAAATCTACGACTCAAAGCATAATAAGGAAAAGAGTTCTGTTGCTATACATGTCCTTGCCATAATGCTGATGGATGCTAGGTCACTGGAGGCCACAATTTTACAAATAAATTAATTAAAATGAAAGAGGTAGTTGGAGTATTTTTAATTATTGTTTATTTATTTATTTAACATTTGTTAACTAGGAAGTCCAACTTGGAATGAAGCCTGGTGAGAAAAGCTCCAGACACATGTCTTTGTAATGTGGAAGGAAACTGGAGCACCCGGAGGAAACCCAATGATTACAGGGAGGACATGTAGACTCTGCACAGAAGGCAATTCAGCTGAGAATCGAACCAGAGAACCTCTTGCTGGGAGGAGACAATGCTACTGCTGCACCACTGCACCGAGTGTTAAGTATTATTTATTAAGCAAAGTTATTTATTTAGAAATTTAAATCATTATAACAAGGTCTAAATAATGAATGTGTTTGGAAGACTGCTGCTTAAAGACTAATGGTTTAATTATTTTTTCTTGTTTTATTGGCTATGCTTTTAATGTGATTTTTATACCAAGTCCCATTAATTTCTTGTTACATCATCTACAAGATATTACAAGATATTAGCCAATGTGCTAGACAGAATTATATGTTTTTAATGAAGCATTAAACTCAAACATCATTTTAGTAAATTAATTTTATCACTGCTGTATATTCATATAAACATGGGAAAGTCTGTTCTAAAATGACCAGTCCCAGAGCGAAACAAAGATGTGAAAAGCTTTTCAGAGAACACGTGAGTACTGTAGCTGGATCTTCTCAATTCACATTGGCAGCAGATCCTTGAAGGTATCCACAGCACTATGAAAAAGTCTGTGTAGGGATCTTGAACACATGACGTATTGGAGTAATTTCTGTAAGGAAAGAGTTGCTTTAGATGACCATTCACCTTCTGCTGCAGCACCACATATATCTCGCTGCATTATATGCAGGAGGAAGAGCTGAATGCCCTTGGTCGATGTCCGCTGGCATACCCCCCATAATGAAGTTCCAGATCAGAATTACGAGATTTGAGCATAACATTTTGGAGAAATTTTCATGGTTTTAATATCTCTAAGTCTTTTGTGTTTCTAATACCATGACAGGAATGGACCCCATTCCTAAGTCAAAGTATGATTAAAGTTTGTGAAATTAGTATTGTTTCAGTCTTTGTTAGCCAGAAGTGCTCTTTGCAGCACCTGCAATGTACCTAAAACTGACTCCTTCTGCAGTTTACACATGTACTGGTAGCATATGTAAATAAGACAGTAAATTCTTTTTTTATAAGACCCATTGTTCCTTCTACTACTGGAACTGTCAAGGTGTCCTTCTTCCACATTGCCCTCATTTCTGCCTGCAGATCCCGGTATTTTATGACTATGCCTCTCTGTATGCAAGACACTGTAGTCACTGAGTGTAGCAATTTCAGTGATCAATGCTACTTTTGTCTTTTGTTTCATGGACCACTATATCTGTTTTTCTCGCATCTATTTTGTGAATTGTTGGTGATGTGTGATGGCATCATTCTCTACAAAGCTTTGTGGTTCATGTTTACAATGCTTCTCACGTGCTTCAGTACTGCAGTGTTTGCACAATCCCCCAGTGTAACAGTCTTGCCACATTATCAACATTATCATGCTTTTCCGTATACAGGCCCTCTACCATGAGCACATCACACCCAGCAACAATGCCACTGTTTCCGCATTTTCTGCTTCTCTCACATGTTCAATGGACTTTGCAACCCAATGTCTATGTAGCCCAAATATCCTGAACCACCATTATTAACCTTACATCTTTTCATAGGTTCATAGGTTGATACTAGGCTATCTGCCCTAGGGCATTTATAAGCCTAGCCAGAGTGTGTTTGGCTTTCACCACCCTTTTAGATTAGTTGACTGTGCCTCTGTATAGTAGGTCACAGAAGATAGCCCTTTTGAGGTTAGTTTACTGTGCCTCTGTCTAGTAGGGACACAGAAGAGATCCCGGGGTAAACCTACGATCTCCCATCCACTCGTCAAGATTTCTCTTGAAGAGGGTCATTGAGGGACTCTGCCTAACATAGATTGGGATTTTGATCCAGAGTGAGGGGAGCCTCTGGGATATGAATCTGTCCCTCCAGCATGTCCTATTTATTTCTTTGCTGAGGTTTAAGTCCCCGGAGCGTGTAGCTCTAATGGATTTGGATTTCCTGAGGTGGAGCATGTCCATTAATTCTGGGTTGGACATGGCTTTATACGTCAGGCACAGATCGCCTCTGAGTAGGCGGTAAGCAAATGAGTAGAGTTGGAGTTTCTTTAGCCTAACTGCGTAGGGCATCTGTTTGAGTCCCTTGATCCTCTTGGTGAGGTACTTTTGGGGTCTTTCCAGTTGCTGCAGGTGTCGAGTAAGGTACATCCCAAATGGGGTATTGTATTCAATTATGGGCCAGATAAGTAATGAGTAGAGGGGCACAATGACCTCTCTTGATCTAGATGTGAACCCTTCCATGATAAGGTAGGCTATATAGAAGGTCTTTCTAACCACTTTGGCAACGTGATTGTCAAAGGAGAGATTGCTATCTACTTGGGTCCCCAAATCCCTAATTACTTCTTCCGTACTTAATAGATTACCACCTATGTGGTAATTTGTGGGCACTTTGTTTTTCCCAAAGGGGATGACTATGCACTTTTTGGCATTTAGTTTTAGGCCATGGCTCTGGCACCAGTTATCCATCTCTGTGAGACCCTTTTGGAGGATGCTTGTGTCAGTCAGCGAGTCGATTATGGCACCCAGTTTGCAGTCATCTGCGAACTTGGTGAGCCATAGTCCTCCCATGTTAGCCTATACCTCAGAGAAATATATACCGAACAAGAGAGGTCCCAGGACTGAGCTTTGTGGGATGCCACTTGTAACTGGTTTAGAGTCTGACATGGCACCTGCAATTCTGACCATGTGGGTTCTATACCTGAGCCAGTTTGCAACCCATCTTGTGACATAGGGGTTGATATTTAAGCTTGTGAGCTTATTTATGATGCCCGAGTGGGGTATTGTGTCGAAGGCTTTTGCGAGGTCCAGGTAGGCTGTGTGGACTACCTTCCCTTCATCTATGGCCTTGGTGACTGTTTCAAAGAAGTCAACCAGGTTCAAGAGGCAAGATCTGCCCTTAACAAAGCCGAATTGGGTAGGATCTAGTGTTTGGAGGTTCCCAATGTCATTGTTTATGAGTTTCATGATGATACGCTCCATAGCTTTGCAGACCAGGCCAGTCAGGCTTATAGGGCGATAGTTTCCGGGGTCCGTTCTGGCACCACCTTTGTGGAGTGGGACCACTGTTGCTGTACACCATTCCTTGGGTACATATCCTGTAGTAAGGCTGAGATTGAACAGTGACTTTATGTGAGGGTTCAGTTCTTCTTGGAGCTCATGTAAGACGCAGCCCAGGACACCGTCCTGTCCCATTGATGCTGTGTTTTTTGCTTTGGAGAGGGCAGCTCTCACCTGTGCATCTGTAATGTCAGGGAGGCTACACTCTGTTGGGATAGACATTTGCTCTTTTGGGGGGGGGGAGAAGTTTGCACTGAACCTGTCTGCCAGGATGTTGGCAATGTCTGTGGGTTCAGTGTATTTTTTGTCATTTTGAACTAACTCAGAGCATATCTGGGAGTTGCCACCCAGGTTCCTGACATAACTAAAGAAAGCCTTGTGATTATCTTTAGCATCTTGTGCAATTTTTCTTTCAAAGCTGGCCTTAGATGACTTTATGAGGGATCGTAGTTTCTTGCTAGTACTGATCACAGATGCCTTCCCTTTTTGGGATTTTGCTCTATCATGTAGTAGCTTCCTCCTTCTGTTGTACAGCTTATTTATGGCTGGGGTCCACCAGACAGGCTTCCTGCCTTTGGAGGAACGAGTCTTGGTTTTATTTTGGATAGCACGATCCATGCATTCCTGTAGATGTCCATAGAAAGCATTTGTCAAGGATTCTGCGATTTGGGCCGTATTTTCCACTGGTCCGGGGGCTTTGAAGGATTCCACCTCGGTTTTGAGAAGTGTGAAGTTTGCTTTTGAGAAGTTCTTCACCGTGGTTTCCTTGGCTGGGGGCGGGGATGGGATATGGATGTCCAGTGAGATTAATTTATGGTCAAATCATACCAATGAGGTGTATACCTCTGGTATGGAACATAGAGTCCCCATGTTGGTGATGATCAGGTCCAATATGTTTTCCCCTCTTGTGGGAGTGGTGACCAGTTGTTCCATAGCATTTGAGTTTATAAATTCTAGGAACCATTGGGTGAGGGTGTTGGGGCTTGAGTAGTGCTCCCAGTCTATGTTTGGGTAGTTGAAGTCACCCAATATAATGGTGTTTGGAGAGACCTTCATATTCTCCAGTGTTCTCAGGAAAGCCGAGTGGGGTTCCTGAGTTTGGGAGGGTGGTCTGTAGCAGGCTACAAACTGAAAGGCAGTTTTGCCCACTGTTAGTTGCACATGGATGGTCTCCGATGCTTCATGCAGTGCCACTAACCTGGAGGTGTGGGTATCTTTGATGAATATGGATACTCCCCCTCCTTTTGTGGTTCGGTCCAGTTTTGGGGCCGAAAAGCATGGTACGAGGTATAACCTGGTAGTGCTGGGGTGCTCTTGGGAGCCTTGAACCAGGTTTCTGTTTCTGCACAGATATCGATATTCTCCATACTGACGAGAGCCTCGAGTGCGTGCATCTTGAGGTTTAGACTACTTCTGGCATTGAGCAGCATTACCCTTAGTTTCTTTTTCTTTGTGTTGTCTATGGAGGTGGGTTTGTCTTTTGAGCCTTGCTTAAAAAAGGCACTATGGGGGTGGCAAGAGCCTTAGCCAGTATTCGAAAGCCCAGGGGTGACAGGTGAAAGCCGTCCCTAGTGAAGCAAAGTGGCTTGTCGAGCATGTCATCCCAGGCTGACAGACACTGGATCCCCTTTGAATGACACCAATACTTTAGCCAATTGTTAAAATTGATCATTTTGTCTTTATACTGTGGCATCATTCTTGGTGAGGGTAAGATGCTACTCAAGGTCAGGGTCATACTGGCCTGGGCTACATGATCAGAGAGCTCCTCTATGTCTCTTTTCATGTAGTCCAGGGAGGTACGTCTCAGGTTATTCACTAGAGCATGGACAATGATGGAGTCATATTTGTACTTGCTTTGGAGTGACCTGAGTGCTTGTGTTATGTGGCAGATCCTGGCACCCGACAGGCAGCTTACAGTGGCCTTCTCCTTGTTGAACCTGGTGAGTGGGATGTCAGTGTGTCTGACAATAGAGTCACCTATTACAAGTGTATTAGGTGTGTTGTTTAGCCTTAAGGTCTGTGACTGTGTGGCACACTGACTTTGTGAACTATGTGATACGTGGGTATTGTTGTGGGGTAGCGGTTGCTTGGATGTCTGCTTTGGAGGTCTCTGCTGCTTGGGCAGATTTTTATTTAGAGCCTCCGAGTATGTTTTTGTGTGTTTATGTGTTTGGTTTTCTGTTACGATAGGTCTATGTGAGACTGGATTTGTGGTGTGTGGTTACCTTCTCCTCCTGACTGACTGTGACAGTATTGGGTTGAGAGAGCTCAGCCTCCAGTTTGGCTATATAGTTGCATCTCTCACATATATTTGAGCTTATTGGGAGGAGGCGAGGGTGGTCTGTGTACATAAGGCAGTTGTAACATGAACTCAAGATTCCCAGATTCACCAGCTGGACTGGAGCGTAAACCCAAAACTGACTTTTGGACATGCCAGAATACTATAAGGAACTACTTTTTGACTGATCAAAAAGGACCAATAGGGAGCCAAGTACTTAAAGGGAGTATAAGAGATTTTGGTTTCAGTTCACCTCTCTTTAACCATTCCTGTGTAAAATCCTGATTGCCATCAGGCTGTTCCAGGAGATCTCTGTACTTGCCACAATATTTATGTCTTTTTTCACATTTTCTTTCATTCTCATCTGAATCTTCTCCTTATATTCCTTCCTTTTTGTCACATTTAGTTGCTGTCCGAGTTTTGTTTATTTCTAGTTTGATTTCCATTCCTACTTGATACCGATATGTTTCTGCTAAACTAAGCAGAGAAGTAATCTTAAATGTCCTCACTTTGTGTTTTAAAAAAGTACAGTTGTATACACTTACCATAAATGTAGATGTTAGAGTGTAATCACTATTGCAGTCATCACATTTGGGTTATCTGCTTGCAGTAGCCCTCAGTAGGCCTGATTATCAAAGTCTTGGGTCCTGCGTCAGTTGCTGTCTCATCTTCCATGACATCAGGTAGTCAGGAGTATAAAGCATGCAGACGACGCCATTACATCAGTTTTTCTTGCACCAGACGTCAGGTGCTCCCATAATGGGAAGCAATTATATACACAGTTACACCTCCAACAAAAAGCAAACACACCAGAAAGCTTTAAGCATAGTAAACAGGAATAGAGGTATAGTCAATAGAAGTCTGGGGGCTGGAGGGAGGGTAACCAGGACTGCAACAGTGAATACACTTGAACATTTACATTTATGGTAAGTGTACACAACTGTACTATGTTCTTCGTGTTTCACTGTTGCAGTCATCACATTTGGGTAGATTCCCAAAGCTAAGGATGGGAGGAGGTAATTAGTTAGCATTAGGACCAGCTATAAGGCCCTGCAAGACTGCAGTGGCAAAGCCAGCTCTGGATTTAAAAAACTGGCAAGTGGTAATGCTTGGTGAAGGTATGTACAGAACTCCAGGTAGCAGCTTCTAGGATGTCCCTGGTAGGGACACCTCTGAGAAAGGCTGTAGAGGTAGATGCAACACTGGTTGAATGTGGTCTTATCCCCTGTGGGGTAGGTTTTCCATGGTGCTTATAGCAGAAATGAATGCAATGGCCTATCCACTTAGAAATGGTTTGCTTTGAAATGGCCTTCCCCTCTGCCCCTGCAGCAAATGCAACCAGCAGCTGTTCAGATTTCCTGAGAGGCTTAGTCCTGTCTAAGTAAAATCTAAGCTGTCTGTGCACATCCAAGGAGTGCAGCATTCATTCCCCTTTGTTCTGTGGATTAGAAAAGAAGGTTGGCAAATGAATGGACTGGTTAAGGGCCACACTGGATACCAACTTGGGCAAAAAGGAAGGATTGGTCCTGAGGGACACCCTGTCCACAAGAAAGATGATGAAAGGCTCCACTGCCAAGAGGGCCTGTAACTCAGCCACCCTTCTTGCTGAAGTGATGGCTAGAAGAAAGCCTGTTTTCCAAGAAAGGAATTTCAACTCTGCATTTGCAGCTGGCTGAAAGCGGGGTAAAGTGAGCTTTTCCAATAGAAAGTTAAGGTCCCAGGCTGGAGTAGGGGCTCTCCTGAGTGGTCTTAAGTTTTTGGCCCCTCTGAGGAATTGCTTCAGCAGTGAATGAGAGAAGAGGGGTGGCTCTGTATTATAATGTGCTGAAATGGCTGAGGCATGAATTTTGATGGAGAAAAAGGAAAGGTCCTTGTGAAGCATCTCAGTTAAGTATTGAAGAATATGAGGTAAACTGGGCACAGCTGTGCCCATCCCCTGAGTTTGGCTCCAGGAACTGAATCCTTTCCATTTTTCAGCATAGGATTTTCTAGTACTAGGCCTCCTTGCCTCCAGAATGACATCCATCACTTGCTTACTGAGGGATGGTAACGGAGAGATCAGGTAATTAGCCAGGCTGCAAGGTTCAGGGTTTGAAGCTGTGGGTGCAAAGTCTGGACCTCCTGCTGGGACAGCAGGGCAGGGGGCTGAGGCAGGTGCCATGGTGCCAGCAATGACACACTACACAACAGGGGGTACCAGTCTTGGCGTGGACAGTCTGGTGTAATCAGTACTGTCCTTGGTTTGTACTGTTTGATCTTTAGTAGCACTTTGGAGAAGAGAGGCAGAGGGGGAAGGCATAAACTGATAGGTTTTTCCAGGTGAAGGACAGGGCATCCACTTTCCAAGCTTGTTTGTGGGGAGTCCTTGTTCCAAATTTGGCTCTCCTCAGAACTACCAACTGGGCAAACAGGTCTAACTCTGGGCTCCCACATTTGTTTCTCAACATGTTGAATATCTTTGGTTCCAGATTCCACTCGTGTGGGTCCATGAGATTTCTGCTTAGGTCATCTGCCAGTGTATTTAGCTTTCCTGGCAGGAAATGAGCTTGTAGGTGCACTTGGTAGCTCAAGGCTGTGTTCCACAGAGCCATGGCTGGTCTGCAGAGAGGGTTATGAGTGGGTTCCCCCCTGCTGTTTTATGTACCACATAACTGTGGTGTTGTCCATCTTTACCAATAATTGTCCTGGAAGAATGTGGTCCTTGAAGGCTGTCAGAGCATTCTGTACAGCTAAAATTTCTTTCTGATTGATATGCAGGTGCATTTGACTTGGGTTCCATTTGCCCCAAATGCACTGCCCTGCCAAGTGAGGCCCCCCATGCATAGTCTGATCCATCTGTTGCTAGGGTTTGGGCGGCAAGGGGTAGAGTAAATGGCAGTCCCTTGTTTTGGTGGAAGGCCTCTGCCCACCAAAGGAACTCTATCTTTAGACAAGGAATGATAGGAATCATTGATTCTAGATCCTGAGAATGTTGACACCATAGGCTTTTTAGATACCATTGCAGTTTCCTCATATGCAGTCTTGCATATGGAATTAGTAGAACGCAGGAGGCCATGAACCCCAGGGCTTGCAGTATTCTCCTTGCAGATAGCTGGGTCTTTGCGGCCAGTAGTTTGAAGTAGGTTATCAAATGAATTTCCTTTTCTGGCGTGAGGTAGGCCATCTGGGAAGTTGTATTCAAGCTTGCGCCCAGGAATACAATTTGTTGGCAGGGTACAAGATGTGATTTATTTTCGTTTATGGTGTACCCCAGAGAAGTTAGTAATTTCTTTACAAATGCCATATGATATGTCCTGGCTTTCTGCCTGAATTAGACAATCATCCAGGTAAGGGTATATTTGAATATTTCTTTGCTTGCAAAATGCAAAATGCAATGACTTGAGCTAGGCACTCTGGCTTATCTACTGTGCCCAGGGTATTCACAAAGGGCAGTGCAGAGAACTGATAGTGCATGCAGCCTGCTCTGAAGCGTAGGTATCTTCTGCAAGATTCCCTTATTGGGATGTGCAGGTAGGCTTCCTTTAAATCCAGTGTTGCAAACCAGACATTTTTGCCTAGCATTGGAAGCAGCTGATGAAGAGTTAGCATCTTGAATTTTGGGATTACCAAAAAGGTGTTTAGGATAGACAGGTCCAGGATAGGACACCAGGAATTGTCTTTTCTGGGTACCAGGAAAAGCCTTGAGTAGAAACCTTGCCCCCATTATTCTTCTTCTGGGACAGGCTGAATAGCTATGATGCTTAGAAGAGAGATAACTTGCGTTTGAGCCTCTGCCCATTGATTTGGGGGTAGTTCTGGCGAACCATTTGGGGTTGGTAAGGACTGGAAGGGGAATCTGTATACTTGGGAAACCATATTAAAAACCCATTTGTTCTGGGTAATTAGTTCCCAGTTTTTTTGCATGCAGGGTGATCTTTCCCCCTAAAGGAACAGTCAGTTGGGCAGGACTTGGAAGGTTTAAAGTTAAGTCATTGAGACAGTTTACCATGGGGGGGAGTTTTACTACTCCCTGCTTTGGAAGTGGGAGCCCCCTACTGCTTAGGCCTGCAAGTACCTTGGGACTGAAGCCTGGGTGTTCTGCTGGTTCTGGGTTTGGACTGAGAAGGCCTGGAAGAGACAGAAAAGGACCAATTCTTAGAGGGCCACTGCCTACTAAATCTGGGAGGCTGTACTTGCAGGAAATCTTTTAACAGTTTGCATAGATTTAGCTTTTTCCTCCATCTTTTTAAGTACTACTTCTGATTTGCTGCCAAACAGGCGGTCTTGGTTTAAGGGAGCATCCAGTAATTTAGCTTTAACAAGATCTGGCAAAGATTGCTTCTTAAGCCAAGCATGCCTTCTAAGTACAGATGAAGTGATAGCAGATTTTAAAAAATACAGTATTTAAATTGATTTAAACTGTGTATGAAGGAGTGTTGAAGGAATTTTTAACTGGTTATTCTGCTCTTCAGTAACTTGAACTAAAAGCTAGTGTTGGCTGAATTTTGTTATTTGCTAGTAATTACAGGTGTGGGGGTAGCCACAGTCAGTGATTTCCTGTCCTTGCATATTTAAACTGGTGCATGTGAAATAATTCCTGCTTTAAAACTTCAGCTTGGCAAGCTAAGAACTTGGTTATATTCAACTGGACGTATAAGAGAATTTAAGTACCTTTTTATGCACTTTTACTTTAAAAAATACAGTATTTAAATTGATTTAAACTGTGTATGAAGGAGTGTTGAAGGAATTTTTATTAGTGGCATTGAAACTGCCCGCCCCTCAGCCTGCCTCTGGGCCCATCTCATTTGCTCACTCAACTGAGTGCAGTGAGATCATATTCTGATTTCAGGCACTCCTACTGTGTACAAAGAGAGCATCTGGGAAATAAAAAAAAAAAAAAATTAAGCTTATTTCCTGCCTTTCTTGTTAAGTGGTACAGACTATTTGTAGGCTTCTGAGCCCCCAAGCCCTTCTGTGTTTGAGGGAAGCCTTCTAGCTTGTTTTTTTCTTGTAACTAGCCAGTTTTCTAGTTTCAGCACTCAAATCTGTTTCTTTGATCTCAGCACTTGTTCAGAAAAAAAAAAAAAAAAAAAAAAAAAAAAAAAAATTTCATCTGCTTTTACTGTACTTGTGTTTTACCTACTTCTTTTTACTTTTGCATCATCTTAAAATACTCAATTGTATTTATTACTGCTTGGTGTAACTCATTCTAAGCCTTTTGGTTTAAACACTTGGGCTTCGGACCAGTTAGTTGTTTTGCACTGAGAGGTTTGTGGTCTGCACTGTTGTGGCAGAACAGGTAGCTTACATCCTTCTAGGTTGAGAACTGCTGATTGAGGGCTCAGTGTCTGTTATTCTAAAAGTGTATTAATTCTGGTTTAAGCACTTGGGCTTTCAAGCCAGTTATTTTACATTAAGAGGGTTCGTGGTCTGCACTCTTGTGGGAGGAGAGGCTGGACTCTGCCCTTCTGAGCTGGGAATTTCTGGTTAAAGGCTTATAGTGCATGCATATCTGAACTGTTTCTTACTGAAGTTGGTGCGCCTTGTTTGCTGTGGCATAGACTGGATTCGGGCCTGCTGGATCTAGCTTTGTTTGTGTAACTTGAGCACTAATCCAGACATTCTCTAAAGTATTCAATGGTATTTATTACTGCTTGGTTGTAACTTGATTAAAGTGTAGCTATCATTCAAGTCTTTTGGATTAAGCACTTGGGCTTCAGACCAGTTGTTTTACATTAGGAAGGTTTGTGGCAAGCACTGTGGTGGCAGGACAGGTAGCTTTCATCCTTCTAAGTTGGGAACTGCTGATTGAGAGCCCAGTGTCCAAGTGTATTAGTTCTGGTTTAGGCACTTGGGCTTCAGGCCAGTTATTTTACATTAAGAAGGTTCGTGGACTGCACTCTTGTGGGAGAAGAGGCTGGACTCTGCCCTTCTGAGCTGGGAATTTTCTGGTTAAAGGTTTATAGTGCCTGAATATTTGAACTGTATCTTACTGAAATTGGTTCACCTTGTTTGCTCTATCATAGACTAGATCCAGGCCTACAGAATCTAGCTTTGTTTATATCCTTGTTGTTTGTTTGCTTGTTATTTCCCTGGAAGCTAATTCACCTAATACGCAACTTCTCAGCTGCTGTGGATCACTTGTGATATCTGCATTGCTTACTGTACTTATTTCCTTGTTTCACTTGAAAGAAAGTTACTGTTTGTCGTTTTTGCATTTAGTTACTTGTATCACATTGCACTCAAGTTACCTGGCACTTGCTCACTAAAGCAATTATATAAGTCAGCACTAAAAATTAAAAGCACTACACCCTCACTCCCCACTGGCCCTTGTTTTCAATTAAGGATTTCCCAATATTATTCTAGCATGTCCAAAGGTCAGTTGTCAATCTCCTCTCCGGTCCAGCTGGTGAATCTGGGAATCTTGAGGCAATGTTATAACTGCCTCATGTACACAGACAACCCTCTCCTCCTCCCACATAACACAAATACTTGAGAGATGCAGCTATTTAGCCAAACTGGAGGCTGAGCTCTCTCAACTCAGGACTGGCAAGACCAGACAGGAGGAGAAGGCAACTACACACACCACAAAACCAGCCTCACATAATGCTACCACTCCACTGAATCAAACACATAAACACACAAAGACATACTCGGAGGCTCTGAGTAAAATTTACCTAAACAGCAGAGGCCTCCAAAGCAGACACCCAAACAACTGCTACCTCAAGACACCCCAAAAGCAACACATAAACCACAAAAGCAGTGTGCAAAGCAGTCACAGCCCTTAAGGCCAAATACAACACCAAACATACTTGTCATAGGTGACTCCATAGTCAGACACACTGACGTCCCACTCACCAGGCTGAACAAGGAGAGGGTCACAGTAAGCTGCCTATCGGGCTAGAATCCGCCACATAACACAAGCACTGGGTCACTCCACAGCAAGTACAAATATGACACAGTCATTGTCCATGCTGGTGTGAACGACCTGAGACGCACCTCCCTGGACTGCATGAAAAGAGACATAGAGGAGCTCTCTGATTATGTAGCCCAGGCAGGTATGACCCTAACCCTGAGCAGTATCCTTCCTTCACCAAGAATGATGCCACAATATAGAGACAAGATGATCAGCTTTAACAATTGGCTTAATGTCTGGTGTCATTCAAAGGGGATCCAGTGTCTGTCTGCCTGGGATGACATGCTTGACAAGCCACGCTGCTTCGCAAGGGACGGCTTGCACCTGTCACCCCTGGGATTCCGGATATTGGCTAAGGCTCTTGCCACCCCTATAGTGCCTTTTTAGGCAAGGCTCAAATTCTAAACCTACCACCCTAGAAAACAAAAATGGGAAGAAATGTAATGCTGCTCAATGCCAGAAGTCTAAATCTCAAAATGCACGCACTCGAGGCCCTTCTCAGTATGGAGAACATCGATGTCTGTGCTGTAACTGAAACCTGGTTCAAGGCTCCTGAGAGCACCCGGCACTATTAGGTTTTACCTCATATCATGCGTTCCGGCCCCAAAACCCGGACCACTCCACAAAAGGAGGGGTGTATCCATATTCATAAAGGATACTCACACCTCCAGGTTGGTGGCAACGCATGAAGTTTCGGAAACCATCCAGGTGCAACTAACAATAGGCAAAACTGCTCTACAAATTGTAGCATGCTACAGGCCACCCTCTCAAACTCAGGAACCCCACACAGCCTTCCTGAAGACACTGGAGGGTATAAATGTATCTCCAAACACCATCATATTGGGTGACTTCAACTACCCGAATATAGACTGGGAACATTACTCAAGCCCTAACTTTCTAGCCCAACGGTTCCTGGAGTTCATAAATTCAAATGCCATGGAACAGCTAGTCACTGTTCCCACGAGAGGAGAAAATATACTAGATCTCATTGTCACAAACATGGGGACAAAATGCTCCACACGGAAGTATATCCCTCATTGGTGAGATCTGATCATAAACTAATCTCACTGGAAATCCACATCCCGCCCCCACCCCAAACAAAAAAGACCATAGTGAAGAACTTCTCTAAAGCAAACTTCAAACTACTCAAGACTGGTGTGGTATCCTTCAAGGCCCCTGAGTCAGAGGAAACCACAACCCAAGCTGCGGAAGCCCTTACAAATGCCTTCTATGAACACCTCCAGGACTGCATGGATCAGGCAATCCCAAATAAAACCAAGACTCTTTCCACAAAGGGCAAACGTCCAGTCTGGTGGACCCCAGCCATTAACAAACTTTACAATAAGAGGAGAAAGCTATTACATGATAGAACAAAATCCATAAAAGGAAGTCACCCTGATCATTATTAGTAAAAATTACGAGCACTCATAAAATCAACTAAGGCCAATTTTGAGAGAAAAATTGCCATGGATTCAAAGGACAATCATAAGGCCTTTTTCAGCTATGTTAGGAACCTGGGTGGAAACTCACAGATATGCTCAGAATTAGTCCAAATGATACAAAATCACTGAACCCACAGACATTGCCAACATACTGGCAGACAGGTTCAGTGCAAACTTCACCCCTCTCCCCTAAAGGAGAGATAACTATCCCAGCCGAGTGTAGCTTCCCGGACATCTCAAATGCGCAGGTGAAAGCTGCTCTCTAAAGCTAAAAACACAGCAGCAATGGGACCGGATGGTGTCCCCGGCTGTGTGCTATACGAGCTAAATGAGGAAGTAAACCCGCACATAAGGCAGCTGTTTAATCTCAGCCTTACCACAGGATACGTGCCCAAGGAGTGGCGTACGGCAACTGTGGTCCCACTCCACAAAGGTGGCGCCTCACGGACCCTGGTAATTACCGCCCCATAAGCTTAACAAGTCTAGTCTGCAAAGCTATGGAGAGGATCATAATGGAGCTCATAAACAAAGATATAGGGGACTTGCAGACATTGGACCCGACCCAGTTTGGCTTTGTCAAGGGAAGATCATGCCTTTTGAACTTGGTCGACTTCTTGAAATAGTCACCAAGGCCATTGATGAGGAAAGGCAGTCCATACAGCCTACCTTGACCTTGCAAAGGCTTTCGACACAATACCCCACTCGGGTATTGTAGAAAAACTTACCAGCTTAAATGTAAACCCATATGTCACAAGATGGGTTGCAAACTGGCTTAAGGACAGAACCCACAGGGTTAGAGTTGCTGGCGCTGTGTCAGACTCCAAGCCGGTCACAAGTGGTGTCCCACAGGGCTCGGTCCTTGGCCCCTATTGTTTGGCATCTACTTCTCAGAAGTACAGGCCAACATGGGAGGACTTTGGCTGACAAAGTTTGCAGATGACTGCAAACTGGGCGCCATAGTGGAAAGTGCATCGGACACTGATATCCTTCAGAAGGGACTCACGGAAACAGATAGCTGGTGCCAGAGCCATGGCCTGAAGTTAAACGCCAAAAATGTATAGTCATACCCTTCGGGAAAAACAAGGTAACCCCAAGCTACCATATAGGTGGCAATCCACTAAGCACAGAAGAGGTTATCAGGGACCTGGGGACCCAGGTTGACAGTGGCCTTTCTTTTGACACTCACATTGCTAAAGTGGTTAGAAAGACCTTCTACATTGCCCACCTGATCATGAAGGATTCACATCCAGATCTAGTGAGGTCATTGTTCCCCTGTACTCTTCACTTATCAGACCAATGATCGAGTACAATGCCCCATTCGGGATGTATCTCACCCGACATCTGCAGCAATTGGAGAGGCCCCAAAAGTTCCTCACCAAAAGGATAAAGGACTCCAAAATCTGTCATATGCTGCCAGATTGAAGAAACTCCAGCTCTATTCAGTCGCATACCGTCTGCTCAGAGGTGACATGTGCCTGACATACAAGGCCATGTCCAACCCGGAATTAATGGACATGCTCCACCTCAAAAATCCAAATCCACCAAAACCACTAGAGCAAGCGACTTAAACCTTAGCACGGATATAAATAGGGCGTGCTGGAGGGATAGATTTATCACTCAGAGACTCCCTATGCTGTGGAATAAAATCCCGGTCCATGTGAGGCAGAGCACCTCGCTGACTCTGTTCAAGAGAAATCTAGACCTGTGGATGGGAGATCGTAGGTTTACCCCGGGAATCATCTCTGGGTCACTGCTGGACAGAGGCACAACAAACTAATGGGCACAGTATTTTTTCATATAAGGGGTGGCGTAAGCCACAATAATTTGGGCTAGGCTTATAAATGCCTTAGGGCAGATAGCCTAGTATAAACCTATGAACCTATGAACCTATGATGCTTAGAAGAGAGATAACTTGCTTTTGAGCCTCTGCCCATTGATTTGGGGGTAGTTCTGGCGAACCATTTGGGGTTGGTAAGGACTGGAAGGGGAATCTGTATCCTTGGGAAACCATATTAAAAACCCATTTGTTCTGGGTAATTAGTTCCCAATTTTTTTGCATGCAGAGCGATCTTTCCCCCTAAAGGAACAGTCAGTTGGGCAGGACTTGGAATGTTTAAAGTTAAGTCATTGAGACAGTTTACCATAGGGGGGGGGGTTTACTACTCCCTGCTTTGAAAGTGGGAGCCCCCTACTGCTTAGGCCTGCGAGTACCTTGGGACTGAAGCCTGGGTGTTCTGCTGGTTCTGGGTTTGGACTGAGAAGGCCTGGAAGAGACAGGAAAGGACCAATTCTTAGAGGGCCACTGCCTACTAAATCTGGGAGACTGTACTTGCAGGAAATCTTTTAACAGTTTGCATAGATTTAGCTTTTTCCTCCATCTTTTTAAGTACTACTTCTGCTTTGCTGCCAAACAGGCAGTCTTGGTTTAAGGGAGCATCCAGTAATTTAGCTTTAACAAGATCTGGCAAAGATTGCTTCTTAAGCCAAGCATGCCTTCTAAGTACAGATGAAGTGATAGCAGCCCTGCAAGATGCCTCTAATGAATCAAAACCACATTGCAAAGTATGTTTTCCAACTTGTTCAGCAGAATGCATTAAAGCCTGTAATTCTTTATTTTCAGCACAGTCAGGAATCAACATCATTTTCTGTTTAAGCAATCCAATAATATGCTGCTGATACTTTAACATTTGAAACTGGCAGTTTAAGTCCCTAATGGCCAAAGTTGCAGAAGTGTATACCTTCTTACCCCATCTATCCAGCGCCCTGGAATCTCTATCAGAGAGGGTAGGGTTTTTGGCAGTAGCAGCCTTAATGCCCTTGGGTCCCTGTGAAATGGTCTCAGGATCCGCAGTAGGATTTTTAAAGAGGAACTTGTGAGATTCAGGTACCCTGTAATACCTATCAGGTTTTCTGGGAGCAGGAGGTAAAGTGTCAGGGGCCAGGCTAGATTCCGAGAAGGCATCATCTACAATGTCCAGTACAGGAGGGATAGCTAAAGGCCTGTGTTGACGCAGGAGTAAGAATTCCCTAAGCCTCTTTTTGGAATCAGAGTAATCCCGGCTTTCCCAACGGAAATGCTCCCTAAGAGCATGCAGGGTTTCACCAAAAGAGAAATCCTCTGGAGGGGAAGCAGAAGGAATGGAGTCCTCTGCATCAGAATCCTCATAGGTAGATAAGGGCAAATCCTGGTCATCAGAAAAAACAGAAATTTCAGAACCCTGATCAGAAGAATCAGAAGGAAAATCAGTCCTAGGTCTCTTAGAGGGAGAAGGGTGGCTTCCCCTGATTAGAGTAATAAGGTCTTCAGCCATTCTTATCATTTGTTCTTTAGGCATAGGGGCCCTGACCATGCAGTCTGGACATCGGTTTTCTGGGCAGGGATCAGGTTTTAGGCCTTGAAGAGGAAGATGGCATTGGTTTAATATGCAAGTCAGTAGGTCTGAATACACCCTCAGAAGCTGGTACCTGCACAGCAGCTCTGGACCTATCCAAGGTAGAGACATCCACAGGTTCCTCAGTCGAAGAAGCATCTCGCGGCATACCGGACTCCGAATGGGTCACAATAGAGGCCTGCAAATCTGAAGTAGTGGGTATCAGGGGCTGTGAAAGTGCCTCACTGAGTACCAGTGAACTGGCAACTAGCTTAGGAGAAGCGTCGTCGGCAGCTTTGGACTTATGCGGTCTGTCTCTGTCTTTATCTTTGCGTTTTTTCAGAATGTCAGTAGTTGGGTGGCTTACCGAAGCCATTTCTGCATAATTGAACCGAGTACCAAAATATTTAGATGTGAAAATGAACCGACGATGAATAGTACGAGGTTTGAATAAGGCACAAAACCGACAGTGAGGTACGTCGTGGTCTGGGCCTAAGCAAAGAATGCAGTATGAATGAAAATCTTTATGAGGTATTTGCTTTCCACAAGAAATACAATTGTTAACGTTTACTGACATCGGTTTAGAGCAAGAAAAAGGATCCCCAACGGGGTACTTAACTTAGTTGAAGACTTTGGATCTGAAAACTTGAAAACAACAATTTAATGAGTCGGCAGACCGGCACTTGCGAACTGCTTCTGCTTTGAGCACCACACGGCAAGAAAGACTGATGTAATCACGTCGGCTGCATGCTTTATACCCCCTGACTACCTGACATCATGGAAGATGAGACAGCAACTGACGCAGGACCCAAGACTTTGATAATCAAGCCGATTGAGGGCTACCTGCAAGCAGATAACCCAAATGTGATGACTTCAACAGTGAAACACGAAGAACATCCTTCACTATGTTTGGATCTTGTGAGGTCAGCAGACATGTATGCAGTTCTACGACTGCAGATCTACACGTAATCAATTTCAAGGAGGTCCATATCTCTTTCAGAATGGGGAATATATAATCTTGCTATACACTGAATTTTATACATCATTTGATAAGCATGAAGCGTTTTTCTTATTTTCCTGCCCAACTGATTCAATACCTTTTGGTGACAGTCACTCACCCCAAAACTATAAGTTAGAGCAGAAAGAGAAAACTGGTTTACAGCTTGGACTTTATTCCTAGCTATCAAGGCAGTTTTCAGTACTAGTTTTAGTCTTCTAAGGTTATTTCTTACTGGGTTTTATTTGTATTTGTCCATGTTTTATTGCTGATCTTTCATCAAATCCCTAATATTTATACACTCCATCCTGCTACAGCTCATTTATATCACATTTCCTATTCTAGTTAAATATTTTCTTGGTGCTGCGTCTTTCCAGCTTTAAACATTGCTTTTCACATTTTCAAGACTAAATGCCATTCTTGTACTGTCTGAGAAAGTTTTAGCCAGTTGCAGTTGTGCTTTCAGCTCCTCGTCTAATGAACTGCACAGTTTTAATTCAGCCATAAAAAGTAGATGAAAAGTCTTTAGACAAGGTTGTTTTCTGGGAGCCAAATTGTACCCATGGCCTAATCTGTTAAGTAAACTGTTTAATGGGTTAGGGGCAGGAGAAAAGAGTAGCGGTGACCGAGTCACCCTGGAATATCCCCTTTGGAATTTGTATTCCTGGGATAACTGCCCTTTGTCATGGCTTAATTGCAAAGTGGTTTGCCACTGTTTCATGGTCACTGTAATGTAACTGATCAATATAGGATGTACCTTAAACATCTGCAAGCATTTCTTCATCCATGAATGTGGGATATTGCCAAATGCTTTTGTAATCTATCCATGCCACACTTAGATTCTTCCCCTTTTTGCAATTCTCTATTATATTTCTGTTTAGTAACAAATGATCCTTTATTTGGTACGACTTTCTTTTGTTATCCTTTTGATTTATTGCCATAATTGAGTTTTGAATTTTTTTTCAATATAACTATAAACTCTGTCAGCATTAATTACAGTATATAGTTTGTATACTGTTGGAAGGCAAGTTATTAGTCTATAGTTTTTAAGACAGGTTTCAAGTTCACTCTTAGAGAGGAGTATCGTTTTTCCTGTTGTTAACCATAATGGTGTCCATTCAGGAAGTGTACATACTAATTCTTACTCGGGACCAAATCTTTGTGCAAAGAAGTCAATACTTTAAGCCAAACACTGGATACTACATGTGGGCCCAGAGTTTACCATTTAGAATTTTTTTTTTTGTAATTTTATTTCAATTTCTCTGGCTGTTACTTCATCCCATTCCATATCGTCTACATTAGAACTCTTTACTGTTTCTTTTACTATTTCTATCCATTCAGCATCTTTATCATGTTCCACAAGGGTCTTCATAAATAATTCTCCAAAATGTGTCTATTTTTGGTGGGGTTTCTATTCCTTTTGCTTTGTTTCCAAGTTCAATATAAAACGTTTTTGGGTTATCAATGAATTGCTTATTTTGTACTTTTCCTTTATATTTATTTATCTGCATATATTCTAAGTTTTTCTGCCTGTGCTGATATTTTTAGTTCATTACTGCGGTGGTGGTGCTGCGGTAGCATTGTCGCCTCACAGTAAGACGTTGTCCTGTTCGATTCTCAGATAGAGCGTCTTCTGTGTGGAGACATGCACGAATGAGCGTACCTTCGTTGAAGGTTGTGTGTCAGGGCTGGCAACTCGGCACCTAAAAATCTACTGCCAATCATTAGCGGACCAGAGTTCCGCTGTGGCAACCCCTAACTGGGAAAAGCCAAAAGACACAACAACAACTTGCAATAGTATATTTATTTTTATACATGTACATTTGTTAACTGGGTAGAGTCTGGCTGGACAAGTAGCCCACTTTCAGTGGAGACCCAGGGAGATAAGCCCCATAATAATAGTACAAAAAGATTACAAACATTTTTAAAAGATTTACAAACAATATACAAAAAGTTTGACAGTTGCCAACAATCACAATTTACAAAAAGGGGAATGTAAAACAGAAAACATTATATTTCTTAAGCCTAACTACAGACAGCAATATGAAACTCATTAGATATATCTTGGTCTGTTTTGATACTGCATATTGCTTTTATCACATCTATCTTTCTAAGCATTGTTTATGATCTGTTCCCTCTTCTGTATTCTTCTAACAGCAACACTTATTGCTTTAATCACTTTATAATTTTCTCTGTTCGATGCTTCCATATTGGCATTTTACTTCTTCCCTTACTGCTCTATGTTTTTGTGGTTAGACTGTTATTAATTTGAATCTTATTTCTATTTTATCACATACATTTCTCTTAATACTCCTAATTACTGTATACATCTGTTTTACCAAACTTCTAACATCTTCTGTTATCTTTTTCTTTTGTTGACCTTAATATGTCTATCCATCTCTATTAAACCAATCAATTCTTCCCTTAGAATATTTTCTTGTAATGTAAACGGCACATCTTTACTCTCTATTTCCTTTGGGCATGCTACAGAAAGTACCAGAACATCTTCCTGTGACATAGTCTCTTCAGCTGCATCCTGCATCAATTGCTCTTAGCATTGACTGTGCTAGAGTTGCCACTGTTTCCTCTTCCTTCTCTTGCTGTGCAACTCCAGCTAAACCTTTGTACTGGTTTCCTGCTGAAGGCTCCAGGGCATCTTCATGTGACAAGTCATCAGATGCCTCCTGTTGTACCTGTTTCTCCATAGTTTGGAGACTCATTGTTCCCTCATACTGTGGCATTAACTGTGTTGGATTTTCTACACTAAATCATTCACTTTACAAATAATCCATCACTTCAGTTTCTATTTTTCAAGTTCGCCTTTCCTCATCCTACCCCCTCTCCTTTGTTTTCTAATTATTTTGTATTGTGAAATTTTCCATTTTGGGTATCTTTGCCTGTATTTCTCTTCAAATATCTTTTGTGCTGTTTTTTTTTTAATATTAATTAATTTTGTAAGCAAAGGCCACATCCAGACCAAGCCCCAACCTTACATAAAACACATCTTTATTTAGCACTTTCGTCAGCGTATATCAAAGACTTCTTCGGAATACAGCCATATTGAAAAAAACACATGTATAAATACCTCATACAATCAGATCATGTGATTAAATGACCCAATGAAAACTCAACCATGTTAAATATCTAAGTAAAATCACACTCATATGAATTTGTAACAATAACACGCAAACCTAATAACTATAAAATAAAACATTTAAACAATATATACATACATATAAACTTGATTTTTAAAAAACTCTCTCTAAATACTAACATTTTGTCCTAAACCTTGTAAGAACACAATTTCAAATAACTAGTTATACTAATACTATAATTCAAACCAGCATTTAGCTTAATTTGCCAACAAAGCTCTCTAAAATCTAATTTGTCCTTCCATGGTCCACCCCTAGGATCCTGAAATATTTTTCAATAATGACAAATTTAAAACTGTGTGATGGGTGGTTCTCTATGTGTTGAAATAAAGCACTGTTAGTGTTCTGTTTTTTTATATCCCTAGCATGCTCATACATTCTGTCCTTAAACTTTTTTTTTTTTCTCTATATAAAAACCAGTACATTCTTCACATAAAGCAGCATATACTACCCCCAGTGTATTACAAGCAAATTTCCCTGAACTTTATCAAGGTATTGTTGATTTCTGTTTGTTTCAGTAGAAAACATTGGGAACAAAAAACACACCTTTTCATACCCAGGGACCCTCCCTGTGAAAGACTAGTGCCTTTGTTTTCAAACAACTGTTTAAAAGTGAACCCTCTCCTGCAAACTATACATGGTTTTGGACCTAGTTTTTCAATAATCCCTTCAAAACCATGGAAAATGAACCAATTCTTGTTCAAAATATTAGATCAAATCTGATTGTCACTAGATTTACAGTGGACTAAGGAACATTTAAAGTCCCTATTCTCTGAAATGCCCTCTCTGTGATGGACATCCATGGAGCTCACCTCCTTCCTATAGTTCAAAAGTGGTACTATAATTCCCTTCCCTTTGTTTAGTACAAATTTCACTCATTCTTTAATAAGTCAGATGGATATTCACAAGCCCTATACATGTCAATAAGTTCATTACATTGGTTGCATGTTATTGTTACAAATTCATATTAGGGTGATTTTACCTAGATATTTAACATTTTACTTTATTTATTTTATTTTATTTACATTTGTTGACCGGGCTAGTCTAGCTGGATACATGTCCATTTTCAGTAGAGGCCTGGGGAGAAAAGCTCCAAGCATAAGTTAATTACAAAATACAATAATTAAAAAAATGACAAGATTCAAATACATCAGAGAGCAAAAATGCTTGGAAGAAAAAATAAAAATTGTTTCTATGAACAATAGTACAGAGTCTTTGCGTAGGTTTAAGATACAATCAAGTACAGAGTCTTTGTGTAGGTTTAAGATACAATCAAGTACAAGTTTACACAATATTTTAAAATTATCATTCATTAAGTCAAAGAAGGAGAAAGAGAAAAGGCAGGAAAACACAAGTGCTAGTATAAAGTTAGCTTGTATTGATTAATGCTGCAGAGGGGCCATAGCCCAGGAGGAAGGGGTATAGCAAGAAGAGAAATAAGAGGAAAAGTATGATTCAGCCAGGCTTAGAGCAGGGACAAAGCCAATGTATTTTAGATGTTCTTTTAGATGTTTCTTGAAGAGTGGTGTAGATGAGAGAAATGTGAATGTTCTAGGAAGCTTGTTCCAGATTCTGCCCACAACATTGGTAAAAAGCGAGTCCCCAGCTTTATTATTAGATTTAACATTGGAAATTAGTAGCTTATTAGCTGAGCGTAGTGTTGTAAGATTTTTATATGGGGAGATCAGGTTAGAGAGGATAGGGGTATTATTTGGGTGATAAAGAATTTTTTGTGTGATCACAAGTTGATTATAAAGTAGTTGGTTTTGCAGTTCTGACCATCCGAGTTGTTTAACGTTGAGACAGTGGTGGGTTCTAAAAGGGGAACCAGTGGCAAATCTGACTATATTATTATAGCTAGTTTCAAGCTTGCTAAGATTGTGTTTTGATAGATTGGTATATATGGCAGAAGCATAGAATAGGGTAGACCTGAGATGAGTCTGGGCAATGGTGGTTCTAGCTAGTGGTGTGAGGAAGGGTTTGTTTCTATGCAGGGAGCCCAGTTTTTTTATTTACAGTTTTTATAGTATTGTTGATATGGTCATCATAGCTGAGGTTATGATCTACGGTTATGCCCAGGAGATGTGTAGTAGTATCAGGGGAAATACTAGTTCCATTATTAGAGGTAATTGTGAAGTGGATCTGTGGTGACCTTTGGGTGGGAGCAAAAAGTAATAATTTTGTTTTTTTGGGGTTAAGGAGGAGGCAATGATGGGTGAACCAATTTTCAACAGAGGTAAATACAGTTTGAGTAAGGGTCTGGAGAGAGGTTGATGACTTAGCAGTACAGATTAAAGAGGAGTCATCAGCATATTGTATACAGGTGCCTTGAAAAAAAACAGTATAGAGATCATTAATAAAAATGGAAAATAGAAGAGGGTCTAGGATAGAGCCTTGAGGGACTAAAATGTTCACGGGGAGGGGTGTGGAGAGATTATCGTCCCAGAGCACTGCTTGTTGTCTATTTTCTAGATAGGATTTAAACCAAAGAACTGCTTGTGTGTCAAGAGATTGGGCTTTTAGCACACTGATAAGTGAGTTATGGTTGACCATATCAAAGGCTTTTGATAGGTCAATGAATAGTGCAGAAGAGAGAGAGTTATTGTTTCGATTCCTCAATAACAGTCAATAATAGTTAGCAGGGCAGTAGTTGTGCTATGAAAGGGCCTAAAGCCGTGCTGGCAGCTGGCAAGTAAATTATTGTGGAGCAGGTGTTGAAGTAGTTGATGGTGAATACATTTTTCCATTATTTTGGCTAGTGTAGAGAGTAATGCAATTGGTCAGAAGTTAGAGATATCAGTGGATTTGCTTCCTTTATGTAAGAGGATTATATGGGAGACTTTCCATATGGAAGGGATGGCACCTTCTGTGATTGTTCTGTTTATAAGGATGGATATGGGATATGCTATGGCTTTGGAAGCTATTTGAAGGTATTCTGCTGGCAGGCGGTCAGCAGAAGGGGTGCAAGGTTTGAGTTTTTGAAGGAGTTTGCAGACAAGGGATGTTGTCACAGGTTGTATATGGAAGGAAGGAACCAAACTGTTTGTATATTGTAAAGGACAGGGGGTAATGGGAGAAGGTGTCTTTGCTAGAGTTTGAATAGCTTCAGTGAAGTAATTGTTAAAGGCATCAGCTATTTGCAAAGGATTATTATAGGGAATTGAGGATGGGGTTGGAGTTTTAGCCTGTCCTGGTTGGAGAAGTTTATTAATGTCTGACCAAAACTTTTGAGGGTTTTTTGAGTGTGATTGTTGAAGGTGGGAATAATATTTTTTCTTGTCTAAGATAATGTCCTTTTTGGTAGCATTTCTTAGCTGTTTAAAGTATAGGTGGTCTGCAGAGCTCTTAGAGGCTCTCCATTTGGCCCATATTTTGTTCCGTAGGAACATCTTTTCTCTGGTTTGTTTTGTGAGCCATGGGGCTATTTTGGTCCTAACTCGGGAAGAGCGAAGGGGGGCATGGCGATTTTGGATTTGTAGGAATTTAGTATTAAAGGAAGAAACTGCTTCATCCAGTTTAAGTTGCTTTAGAGGTGACCAGTTACAGGCCTTTAGCTCATTTTGAAAGCTCTCGGCTTGAAAGTGTTTTTTAGAATGGTAGGTTAAAAAAATGTTATTAGGGCTGTGCGCCTTTTGTTTTGTTATGTAGGTTAGAACATGGTCACTAATGTCATCTGGGAGAGTTCCTGGTGTATAAGTTTCAGGATGACTGTTTATAAGGATCCAGTCAAGAGTAGTTTCCTTATTACTAGGTTTGTGGATTCTTGTGGGGGTGTTTACTATTTGAGTGAAACCATATATATGTATGTGGGTGTTAGGATTGGGGGAGCTACACTTAGTCCAGTCTATGTTAAAGTCACCTAGTACAATAGTTTCTTGAGGTAGGAGGGTGGAAAGGCTACTAAGAATATTTTCAAGAGTGTTAATATTATTTCCTGGAGGAATGTAGGAGCAGATTATATAGATAGATTTAGATTTATTAATTTGGAGTTTGACGGTAAGGGTTTCTGCATTGGTATTTGAGGATAGTAACACATTATAGGATGAAACTAGACGTTCAGATTTATACAAGATGGCTACACCCCCACCCTTTTTGTATGTGCGGTCACATGTTAGGATGTTATATCCAGGTGGGGTTATTTCTAGGTCATGAGTAGAAGGTTTCAACCAAGTTTCTGTAAGCAAAGGATATCAAATGCATGCACTTGTAAAAGAGCATGCAATTGACTACGTTTGTTGTTAATGCTACGGATGTTAAGTTGAGCTATTCTGAAAGAGTTACATAATCTTACAGAGGTAGAAATATCATTGGATGTTTGTTTTTGTGGATTATTGTCAATTTGTGGAATTGGGCCAGGATTAGGATAAATGTCCCCATCTAATAGAAGATGTGTGGAATGTTTTAGTAAAGTCTTTATAATTTTAAAGTACTTGGGTAGGCTTGTCTTGC
The DNA here is from genome assembly GCF_019279795.1 of Protopterus annectens. Classification (NCBI taxonomy): domain Eukaryota; kingdom Metazoa; phylum Chordata; order Ceratodontiformes; family Protopteridae; genus Protopterus; species Protopterus annectens. The sequence goes on from NC_056737.1 coordinate 1,206,501,231, forward strand.
TGGGGAAGTAAGTAACATGGGAATATCTATGAAACCTTGGAAGTAGATAAGCTGAAGTAGAGGTTATGTTGCTGCAGGAGAAGGAGTTGAGATGTGTAATTGGTAGAGACTTTATAAACCAGAGAGAAGTGTTCGTAGAAGGTTAGGGCATAGGGTAAGGTTAGGAATATTAATGAAGAAGTAATAAGAAGAGAGTTTTTGAGGATAGATTTATGTAAGTAGGCCATTTGAGATAGTAGGGTTAAGAGGTTATGTAAATTGTAGGATAAGGTAAAATAAGAGATGTAGTGTGGTAGAATAGGTCAGAGGAGGCTTGGGGGAGGGTAGTAGTGAAGATAAAGGTAGAGTAGAGGGGTTATTGTCATTTGCAACAGAGTGGAGATAAGTAGTAGTTTAAGGTGATAGGGTGAGTAGTAAAGTGCGGCTAGAGAGGTATAAGTTTAACAGCACTGGGGTGGGTGGGAATTGGGGGTAGGGTAGGGGAGCGGAGTGAGCCCATGGGGCGAATGGAGTGGGTCAGAGCAAGTAGTGGAGGATTCAGCAGAGACAATCAGTGAGCAGTGAAAACCCAGAGAGAGAAGGTGGAGCAGGTAAGTAGCTTCTAGTGGAGCAGGTATGATGTAGGAACAAGGATAGTGAAGAGCGAAGAATAAAAAGAATAAAAGTCTGCTGTACGTAGAGGATGAGAAGAGTACGGACTAGGAGCAGAGAGAGAGTATTAGGGGGAATAGCTAGGCAGCAGTGCAAGGGATGAGAAAATAGGAAAAATAATGTAGTGAGCTGAAACTAGCAAAAGTGGGGGAAAGAGTAAGGGCTCTAGGCCAGATTAGACTGCCACCTAGTGGGCAGAAGGATTATTATGACAGGTGACCAAGAAAATGAATTTAGTAGGTAGGGAAGGATAAGGTAAGTGGCGAGGGGAAAACTATCAGGTAATACTAATCAGGAAGAGGAGTCTGGCTGCAGGCTTTCCTGACTCAGTGACTAAATTAGTTTACAGACTTTAATTAAAAGACAAAACACAGAATTGCTTGCAACATGGGGCAATGGTGAAACATACTTTGTAAAATACTGTACAAACAGGAGAAAGTACTGGGGCAGCAGAAAAAAATGGTCTAATTTGGCAAGGCCTGAAGTAGATGAGGGTTGTCCTTAGAAGCCAGGCAAGTCCCTTATTGCAGGGTAGTGGGTAGAACACTTAGTCAAGTTTTGCTTTACAGGGATAAAAAAATGGATAAAAACTGATTCCCACACAAGTGCTGGGGAATGAACGTTTCCGTAAAGTGCACGAGATCTGCACAGTAAAAACCTGAAAGATTTGCTGCCATTCAAGTCAGCTACCCCATGACATAACTTAAAGCTAGGGAAGCTAACAACTGGAGCTTGCTGCTTGGGCCCAAACATAACACACACAGAACAAGGTTGAGTTTTCAATGGGTCATTTCATCATATGATCTGACTGTACAAGGTATTTATACATGTTTTTTCAATATGGCTGTATTCTAAAGAAGTCTTTGATATACGCGGACAAAAGTGCTAAATAAAGCAAGGGTGGGGCTTTGTCTGGATTTGGACTTTGCTTACAGTTTCATGCTGGTTCTTGGTTTATGAAGTCTATTGTATTTGCCAAGACATGGACACTTCCTCGCATACCATCACTTTAGGAAATGATCCAATGGAAAACATTGGTTTTCTAACTCAACTAATCCAAGAAATTTCCAAAGATGTCCTGAATGGGAGCAGACTGGATGGCACTCAACTGAGCAACATTTCTTCTGAGCCTGGTAACAAATGTTATCAATACGCACTCTAGTGAACATCGGACTTCACCTGTTTTGCCTGGTTCAAGGTATAACTTAACAGACTGGCTTCACAAGGATTTCAACTTTACTAGTTTGGGCAACAACAGTCAAAGTACTAGTACATTCCAACAATCACTTAATATGTTTGAAACTAAACTACTGAATGGTAGGAAACTCCAGTTAGAAAATGCATACTTCCTGAAATGTATAAAAAATAAAATTGTTCCGAAAGGACTAAGACACTGGAAGCATCCAACGGGTTTAATATCAAATTCTCCCTTACATTCAGAGCTTATTGGTTTATTTGATCAGCAGGGTTTGGAGTTAATTGACATTCTAATTAAACATAATCATAAGATTATTGAAGTATTGCAAAAATAATTAATGGATTTGGATAAAGCATTATGTAATGACTTGCTCTATGAATACAATGTATTAAAATACAGATATATCTTCGAAAAAATCGATAAACTAACTGTTGATATCCAAAGTCAGAAAGAAAAGAAATTAGCCAGGGACATAGCATATCAAAAACCCCCACAGTTTTCGTCAAGTTCCATCCTGACCAGATTTCAACCAATGAACAGGGGAGAAACAGCACTACGGCAGAAGTTGACTCGTTTGAACAAGCCCCTTTAGGGCGGGATGTTCCGAGAAGGTCTATGAGGTTACGCAACTAGGTACAACAAGCAAACTACAAGCCACCGCATTACCTCCAAGGTCAGGGCTATCAAAATCATCAATATTATCATACAAACACAGGCAGCAAGTGAACTGGAACTAGACTCGAAGCTAGCAGCTTCCAGTGTAGACATACCACAGGGGGCTTCAAAGTTTAATGAACTAGAGGTTCCCGCTGTATGTTTGACCTGTTTGTCAGATATTGAAGGAATTGTTGACTTTGTATCTGTTCGGACTTCGTTCGGACAGAATGATATGGCAACAGTTTGTTTTGCATCTAACGAAGACACCTTGATGACTGGTAACAGTTGCGAGCATCTTTTTGAAATTTCCAACAATAAAGGTGATTTTACTGTTTTTAACTTCATAACACAATTGCCTGACATGGATGTTGCAAATTTACTTTGTAAGGGCTTAAATTTTGTGCCTTCCAGGTGTTCTAGTTTAATAGAACATAGTGCCTACCAGGTGTTCTAGTTTAATAGAACATGCCGGAAGGATAGATTCCTGTCCCAGAGACTTCCCATACTCTGGAATAAGCTACCTATCTATATCAAACAAAGCTCCTCATTAGCACTCTTCAAGAAAAATCTTGATGATTGGATGGGAAATAGGAAATTCACCCCGGGGATCACCTCTGTGGCTCTGCTCGACAGTAGCACAGGAAAATAATTTTCTTGGGTGGCAAAAGCCAGAGTACCTTTTTAGCTGGGCTTGTATAGGCCCCAGGGCCGATAGCCTAGTACCTACCTATAAACCCAATAGAGGTCATTTTAGATTTAAAAATGTTCGCCAGGAATTTGAACTTTAGATTAATGTTTGACCAAATGACTAGTATTGAGAATAATGTGATGTTTCGTAAAAAAAGTTTATATAATCCTCCCTTGGTCAATTGTTTAACTTTTTTTGAAAAAATATGTGACTTTGATTTCCAAGTTTTGCTCGGGGGTAAGAAGAATTGTGTCCACAACTTATCTAACAAAGAAAGGGAATTGCTTACTAAATTAATTAATGACAAGTCTATTCGGGTTATGAAACCCAATAAGGAGGGTGGGGTGGTTTTAATGTCTAAACAGGATTACACTGACAGAATTTATGTATTGTTGTTAAATGACACAGTATATGAAGAAGTCTCAAAGTTTTGTCAATGTTTCCCATCATAAAATTGACATTATACTACAGGATTTACATGATCAAGAACTAATAGATGTTAGGCTATTAGAATTTTTACAAGTGAAATTTCCGGAAATACCTTGTATCTTTGTTATACCAAAGATACACAAGGATAAAGTGGACCCTCCCATGAGGCCAATTGTTAGAGCAAATGGATGTAAAACAGAATTCAAGGGAAAATGGATTGTGTACTAAAAGACATTCTTAAAAGTGAAGAAAACATCTGTATAGATTTGTGGCATTTTCGTAGAAAGTTTAATGCTGTACAATGTGATAGAAAAGCCACTTTCCTAACTGTGGATGTTGTAAATTTCTATAATTCGATTCCATATAC
>NC_056737.1:1206512720-1206535220 GCF_019279795.1 Protopterus annectens
CAAATAAAATAATAGTATTTAAATATACAATATGAAACAAACAAAGTTAAGACAAATAAGAATAGTAAATTTTTGCTAGTACTTTACAAGGAAATTAATAAGAGTCTAGAGTACATGAATGTCTGAGGTATAGAGAGGGGAAGAGGTTATGTGGGATGGGAGCAGGAGCATTACCGTTGAGAAGTTAGGTGTGAGTGCACTGAGGTCTTGAAGGAAGAGTGACTAGAGTTGGTACGGATGGATGGTGGCAGGGAGTTCCACTGATGCGCAAGGGCAAAGCATAGGAGATTTTTGTCAGGGGGGCAGGTGGGTTTATACAATTCTATCAAGTTTTGATTGTTGAATCTTAAGGATCTTTCGGGAAGGTGCAGTTTAAAGGAGGAGGATAGGGAGAGACAGGGGGAGGAGCTAAAAATGAGTTTGTGAACATGAGTGAGTTGAATGTAGGTGAGACAATTGAGCAGCTCTAACCAATTTAGTTTATGAAGGGCGACACAGTGATGGGTAGAAGATTTGTGGTTAGTGGCGAACTTGGCAATCTTATTATAGCAGGAGGAGAGTTTGTAGGTTAGTTAGGAGTGGGGCACCATATATGAGAGAAGGGATGAGGAATGTGGTAGAGAGTGTGAGCTTTGTAGAGGGAGTGAGGTAGCGACAATGGCGGTAGAGCATACCAAGTTTCTGGTGGCTTTTTTTTATGTTAATTTGTATGTGGGAGTTGAATTTAAGCTGATCATCAATGAGGACACCTAATAGTTTGGCCTCAGATACGAGTTCAAGAGCTGTATTGTTGTGGCTGGTGACGGAGAATGAATTTTTATTTATAGTGGCTGTTTTAGAAGGGGTAAATAACATCAGTTTGGTTTTTGAGGCATTGAGTGCTAGGTGATTGTCTCTCATCCACTGTTCAGTGGTAGAAAAAGCATCTTGGGTTAGTTTTAAGAGAGTGGGGCTAGAGGTGGCAAAACACATTACAGTTGAATCATCTGCGTATTGGATAAGATTTGTGTCAGGGATTGAGTGGTGGAAATCATTTATGAAAGTAATACACAGGAGGGGACGCAGTATGGAGCCTTGGGGTACACCTGTAGGGGTGTTGAAGAATGAGGAGATGTGGCTTTTTTCCATTTAACTGCTTGTTGCCTATTTGAGAGGTAACTGGAGAACCAGTTGAGAGAGGAAAGAGATCGGTTTAGATTAGAGTTTAGTTAGGAGAAGGTTGTGCGAGACGGTATCGAAGGCCTTAGAGAGGTCCAGTAGGAGTGTAGATTCAGTACAGCCAGAGTCATGGGCAGTTTCGAGGAAGGACAAAAGAGTGGTGGTAGTGCTGTGGCCTGGTCTGAAACCATGCTGTGTGGGAGTTAGTAAGTGGTTGTGTATAAGATAGGGTAGGAGTTGTAGATGGATGCATTTTTCAAGAGCTTTGGAGATGGGGGACAAGATTGCAATAGGAAGGAAATTTGTGATATTATTGTTGTTGCCCTCTTTGTGAAGGGGTAAGACGAAAGCCATTTTCCAAAGTTGGGGTACATAGCCTTCTTGGATAGAGCGAATGATTAAATTAGAGATGGGGAAGGCAATGGCTTTGGCAGCTATAGAAAGAAATGATGAGGGAATATTGTCGGGGGCACTGGAGCAAGGTTTCAGTTTCTGGAGAAGTTTTTTTAAGGTAGATGTGGGAATGGGTTTTATAGAGAAAGGAGCAGGTTGAGAGGTAGAGATATTTGAGAGTGAAAGGGAAGGGGATGATAGGGGAGGGGGTGTAGTAGTAGGGGGAGTAGTACTGTTAGTGAAGGATGAGGTAAGTTTGCTAACTGAATTGATGAAGAAAGAGTTGAATTGGGTGGCCATATTTATGTCTAGAGCATTAGGGTCAGGACAAGTGTTTTCTTTTTTGCCAAGATTAAGGAGGGTGGAGATCCCATTCCAAAACTGTTTAGGATTTGTTTTATGGCTACTTTGTAGTATGGAGAAATAAGTTTTGCTGTCTGCTATGATAAGCTTTTTGACTTTGTTGCAGAGCACTTTGTATTCCTTAAGGGTGGAGGGGGTCTTATTTTTCTGGTGGCATACCCAAGCTTTGTCTCTAAGGTGCATGGCAGCTCTTGTGTCCTTGGTTAGCCACGGGACAATTTTGCTTTTCATTCTTTTAGTTTTTAGAGAGGCATATGAATTTAGGAGGTTTAGGAATGTTGAGTTGAAGTTGGATATGGCATTATCCAGGGGGAGAGTTTTCAGAGGGCTCCAGTTTATTGATTATAGTGAGGTACAGAAGGTACTGGGATTAAAGTTCTTTAGGGAATGAGTGGAAATATAGTTATGAAATATTTGTAAGGGGGGAAGGAAGCGGTGGGCAAATGTGGAGTGGAGGTCACTGAGGGAGCTGTGAAGTGTGCCACTATTGGAGAAATAGTGAGGATGACAAACTAAGACCCAGTCTAGGATATTACCAGTGAAGAGGGTCTTTGGAGGGTCTAGTAGTAGAATTGATTAGCTGAGGGAAATTATAAAGGTTAATATTTAGGGAGTTTGTGGGGGACTGAATGGAGGACTAATTTATGTTCATGTCACCCAAGATTATTGTTTCATTACTAATGTTATATTTTGGATGCAAAATATTTCCTCCAAAAACAAATGCATATATTACAGTAAATTTGAAATACTATGCAGAGGAACTATTTTACATCAAATATTAAAATAAATAAATAATTTATTTATATATATATATATATATATATATATATATATATATATATATATATATATAGGTTTACTATTAAAATATGTCGAAGTAAAAAAAACATGGTTAACAGAGAACTATGTCACCGAAAGTACACATTACCTAACGGCCCTAATGTCGAAAATCAGCTGTTAATGCCGAAAATGTCAAACACATTTTACGGCAGTTGACAGCAATTCCATCCTTGCTATAACTCCCTAACTAGTACACCTAACATCCTGTGTATGCAGGAGGGCAAGCCCCCCTGCATCCCTCTGTAGGGGGCTGTGCCCCCACACCTCCCAACTATATATTCCAACTCCGAGATCGCACTACAGTGAAGAAAGGGATGTATTTCCCTTACCACACTGTACCGCAATCCCTGTACATAACTGAACGTTCATATTTGCGAATGCACAGTACATTCGCATATGTGACGTTCGGTTATGTAGCTTGCAGACATATGAACTATTCGAACATCTGTAGTTCGAATAGTTCACAGGCGTACAATGCTACGTCGGCATTGTAATAGTAAACTACATATACACACACACACACATATATATATATATATATATATATATATATATATATACACACACACACACACACACATATATATATATATATATATATATATATATATATATATATATATATATACATAAATTAAAAATAAAACAGAAACAAATACAAAGAAAATTAAAAAATAGTCTACTCTCTAAGTGAAATGATGCCTTCCAGGGTGTGTGTCATTGTGTAAATAACACCCTTCCAGGGGTGTAGATTATGTCCACCTTCTGCAGAATCCAAAATAATGAAGACTTTGGATTGCAGGGATTAAGGGCTGTATCCTTTCCATTGGACAAGCCCTACAAAGAATGGTGTCTACACTGCAGCTGGTCCAAGTTAAATTACAATGGTGCAAAGTTCTTCAAAATATCATAAGATTGAAATATTTTGTACAGAGACATCTTTACTATGTGAGAACCTGGACTCTTAACAGCAGCTAGAAGTCAGTCAACTAGACACAGGCAGTCTTTGCTCCATGCAGCCTTTGGTTTGCTGCTACTACTGACATGAACTGGATAAACACTCAGGGGACTGAAGTATGGACAAATGGAAGCATCTAGGAGTGGAGACACCTAATGGATTCCACTGTAATCTTGATGTGATGTTAGGTACCACTGAGATTCGAACAGCACATTTAAGCCTCATTCGGATACACAAGGAAGAAAAAATGATAGAACTATGACAAGTCAAAGGGTTTATTAGAGAATTACGATGTTTAAGATACCTAAATATAAAATGGCATCAGGAACTTGCCTTTTTTTAGCACTAAAAAGAAGTTTTCAATAAAATTAAAAATTGTTAAACTGTGGAATTCCACACCCCAGACCTAAGAGCAGAACACAAACACAACACGCATCCAAAAACAAAATCTCAGCTACCTTCCATTTGTCTCTGCTTATGTTACGATACTTAAACACTGTTCTGATCAGTTCATCTACTCCCACCTTTACAGACTTACTCACAATACAAGAACATCCCTGTGTCATCCTCTGCTCCATTGTTCTTCATGAAAACATGCACATCTGTTTGTCAAAACTGCTATATAAAAACCATACGATTTAAAATTGAATGTTTCTTCTATATTGAATTTCAGCTCCTTTCTATAATATGTAGACAGACACTGTGCTTATCATTTTAAATATTTATTACACTCTATTTCCTGGATTGCTTCTGCCGTGACTCTGCATATGCTTTTGTTGGTTGAGTTATGAAAGATATTAATATAACCCCAGGATATAAGTATCCGGAGCCATATGTCTATCTTGACAGATTCCCAGTGCAGACAGGTTTAGGAACAAGTTAATACCCACCTTCATTCAGAAAGGAAACACTCATCTCAGAGCTGCTGCTATTGTACAATCATTCTGGAAGTTACCCTGGTTGGTGGCTTTCCTTCTAGACTGCTGCTGATTCATTTTAAATGGATTGGCATTTCTAGAACAGAAGCAATTATTAAGGAAATGGGTGATCAAATTAAGCTAATAAGACCTAGTAACTTCAACCCATTTTGAAATTACTCTTTGTTAAAGCTACGGCTTCTCATGAAATCAAGAACAGATGCACCCCCCTTTGTTATGGATTATACCACAGAATGTGCATCAATAAAATGGGTTATTCATGTTTTGGACACTTTTGATTGGCATCTGAGATCGTGCTACAAAATTAACTCTATATCCCCATTCTTTGTTTACAAAAAGAGTCACTGTTTCAAGACATTCTTTAAATAATGCAATGGTGTTTAGGATATTTTAAAGCATATATACACAAATTTGATAGGTGTGAACAGTGTAGCTACATCTCAGACGGCCTCAGTATGGTTGTCACAAATTACACCAGAGTGATACCTCTGCCTGGCTTACAGGGCCATCTCTGACTCAGCCCTGATGAAAATGCTACACAATCGTAAATCAAACTGCACAAGGGTCACTTGTTCCAGGGATCTTAAGCTAGCCCCTGACATGAACAGGATATGCTGGAGAGACAGACATCTCACAGAGACTGATACTTCTCTGGAACAAGCATCCAATTCCTGTGAGACAAATCACCTCTCTGACCCTCTTCAAACGCAACCTAGATCAATGGATGGGTTACTGCAAAATTCACTCCTGGGGTGCCACCCATGTCCTTTCTGGACAGAGGAGGTCATTATTAACTACCATAGACTCTTACCTCTGTGAACTTCACTCACCTAACCACCAGCTGGGGCAACTCGGGATAAATATGGCTAGGCCTGTAAAGGCTCTAGGGCTGTTAGCCTAGTATACTTCTATGAACCTATAAACCTATGGAAAGATCAATTGCAACACCAGTGGTGTTTACATTGCTTTATGCCAGACCTGTAATGGATTTCACATTGGTAAAACAGAATGTAGGTTACAACAAAAGATATACAAATACATCTACAGCATGAGCTGTGTCGATTCTACAATTTGTAGATTAGAGAATTGTTTTGTGTATTCGAGAATGTTAAGCCAGCTATGAAGGGTGGCGATTGAGACATCGCTCCTGAGTAAGCACAGATTTTATGGCAACTTAAGTTGGATGCATATCTCTCCCAGTCTGAAATATAACATATCTATAATTAGTGGATTTTTTATTTATTTAACATTCGTTTACCAGGAAAGTCCAAATGGGACAGAGCCCGTTTTCAGTGGAGGCCCAGAGAGAAATGCTCTACACGTCTTTGGAATGTGGGAAGAAACTGAAGCACCCACAGGAAACCCATGTGAACTCAGGGAGGATATGCAGATTTCGCACAGAAGGCACCCTAGCTGAGAATCAAACCAGAGAACCTCTTGCTGTCAGGGGACAAAGCTAAGCGCTGCACCACTGTGCAGCCCAAAGAGTGGATAAATTGCATTCCTGTTGGGTGTGCATTTTAACACATACCTGTTTTAAGAAGGAAGCAATCTTCAATTTAACAGCAATTCCTGTTACATCAAAATTGACATCATTTCCTGTTTTTGTGGTTTTTGTGATGTCAATTTTGATGTAACAGGAATTGCTTATGATGAAGTCTGATCACTTTTATGACATGAAAATGATAAAATAATGTGGAATCTGAGATTTGTTGCAAGCCTTTTGCTATTTTGTTGGTTTTATTACGAAAAGATAGCGCACAGTTTCAATCAGAATGGGACAGTCAAGCAAGACTTTAAAACTACTGCTGTTGTCCACCCATGGCACAGGGTCTACAGCCATTCTGAACTTTTTTTTTTAATTGTCTGAGCTGTTTTTTTACTGACTTGTATCAGACTAGACCACCATCGTGATACCACACTGCTGCAAGTTGACTATTTTGTAACTTATGAGCAGACACATTTCCTACAGTTTCCCCAACCTTCGCTGACATACATCATCCTGAGGCAGTGTAGCAACTGCCTCATGTTCACTGACACCAACCCTCCTAGTCCACACACACTCAACAGGGTTGTCAGCATGCACACATCACCTCCTACTCTACCCAAACCCATATCACACATACCTACACATGCAGAGGTCCTTATCAGAAACATACCTAAACACCAGAGACCTCCCAGCACAAACATAAGTATGGTACATATAATAATACGGTACAAAATACACATAATATCTCATGCACCAGTGCCTCACCTGTCAAGCCCTTAAAGCAAACCACAAAACCAAACATTTTAGTCACAGGTGATTCCATCATGAGAAACACAGATGTCCCTCTCACCAGCCTGTATAAGGAAAAGGTCACAGTCAGCTGTCTGTCAGGTGCCAGGATACGCCATGTCACACATGCACTCAAGTCTCTCAACAACAGGTACTGTTGGGACTCTGTCATAGTCCATGCTGGTGTGAACAACTTGCGATGTACGTCTTTGGATGATATGAAGACACACATGACTGAGCTCTCAGATTATGTGTCCCAGGCAGGTGTGTCTCCACCCTTAAGCAGCATTTTACCTTCACCTAGGATGATGCCTCAATACAAACAGATAATGATTGACTTCAACAATTGGATTAGTTTCTGGTGTCATTCTAAGGGAATCCACTATCTGTCAGCCTGGGATGACATGATCGACAGACTTTGATGCTTTGCCAGAGAGGGTCTTCATCTGTCATCCCTGGGATTTTAGCTACTGGCTAAGGCTCTTGCCACCCCCATAGTGGCTTTTTTTAGGCTGTGTCTCAAGGACAAAATTTCCAATGTAAAAACTCCAACTAAAAGCAATCTCAAGGTTATGCTGCTAAACGCTAAGGGTTTTAACACAAAACTGCACTCACTGGAAGCAGTCCTAACCTTGGAAGAAGCAGACATTCGTGCAGTCACCGAGACCTGGTTCAAGGCTGTGGAGAGCACCCCAGTCATACTGGGGTTACACCTCCTTCCGCACATTCAGACCACAAACTGAAGGCATGAAAACTAAAGGAGGCAGTGTATCAATTTTCATTAAAGATAAATACACCTCCAGATTGGTCACAGTGTATGATTCCCTGGGGATACGTCAGGTGCAATTAACTGTTGTTAGGACACTTGTTCAAGCCATTGCCAGCCATAGGACCCCCCCCCCCCCATGAATCAGGACTTTACTATTTGGATCTACTTGAATCTATGAAGATACATCCGAATATCATGGTTTTGGGTGACTACTACCCATCCATTGACTAGGTAAATTACTTGTGCTCAAACTCACTTGCCCAAAGGTTCCTCAACTTTATTAACTCCAATGCCCTGGACCAGCTTGTTGACACCCCCACAAGGGGTGCCAATGTCCTGGATCTGGTGCTTACCAATATGGGGGACCACTGTAGCATCCTCACTGTGAGGTCTTCTCTGGTGAGATCCGACCACAAATCAGTCTCATCTGAAGTAACTATCACACCTGACCCCCCCCCCAGCAGCAACTAAACTAAAAACTTCTCCAAACAAGAGATGGTATAAATAGCTTATCTGCGCCTCCCCCTCAGATGGAGCTGGCAACTCTGCCGAGTTCTGCACCAATGCTTTATACAAACACCTGCATAACTACATTGACTTGGCTGTACCTGATAGGACCAAAACAAGTTCCTCAAGGAAGAGCAAACCTGCCTGGTGAACAACTGTCATTAACAGGCTTTACAATAAGAGGAAGACATTTCTATCTAAAAGTAAGAAAGAAAAAGACCCAAACTGAAAACACTCCCTCAGCAGCTTAAAGAAGCGAATAAGACTTCTTGTAACGTCCTCCAAAGCAAACTATGAATCCAAATTAGCTTCCTCAACTAAGGACAACCATAAGGCATTCTTTAGTTACATCCATAACTTAAAAGGAAAGGTCCAGATTTGTGCTGAACTGGTAACAATGCCACAGATACTGATCCTGTGGACATAGCTAACCTGTTGGCAGAGAGGATCTGTGAAAACTTCACTCCCCTGTCCCCACCACAAATACCCCATGATATCCCTGCCACCTGTCCCCTACCTTGTATCTCTAAAGAGCAGGTTGTTAACACCCTCTCTAAGGTGAGGAACACAGCATCTATGGGACCTGATAACATACCAGGCTGTGTCCTACATGGGCTCCAACAAGTATTAGCAACACCACTGGGTACTCTTTTCAATTGTAGTCTAAGCACCGGCTTTGTCCCAGCTGAATGGAAAATTGCCACTGTTATTCCCTTGCACAAAGGTAGTGTTTCCACTGCTCTGGGGAACTACAGACCTATTAGCCTGATTAGCCTTATCTGCAAGGCCACAGAGTGAATCATCATGGACCTTATCAGCAAAGATATAGGTAATCTCCAAACACTTGACCATACTCAGTTTGGATTTGTCAAACGGAGATCACATGATCATAGGAGATTACTAGGCTATCGACCCAGAGGTCATTTTAAGCCTAGCCGTGTCAACCTGCTGCTATCCATGACTGCTATGATGGCTTAGTGGTTAACTACTGTGACTGCAGTGTACAGGGTCCTGAGTTTGAGCCTTGCAGAGGCTGTTTATTTGGTTGGGAGGGTGGCCTAATGGTTAAGGTGTTTGCCTTGCAAACACAGGGTGCAGGGTTTGAGTCTCACAGGGGATAATTGGCTAGGCTTAAAAAAATGGCTTGCAAGGGCAGTTAGCTTAGTACTAATCTATGAACCCAATGTAATACCGGAGAAGTACTAGTCAATACCCAAGTTTGCATTTAGTGATGACTGCCCATGTCTAGGAGGGTGCTGGGCACTATCCCCTGTAGGCGTTTACTGTGCCCCATCCACTCATCCAGGTTCCTCTTGAACAGTGTCATAGAGGTGCTCTGTTTCACATGAATTAGTAGCCTGTTCTAAAGATGTGGCAGTCTTTTGGAGATAAATCTGTCCCTCCAGCATGTCCTATTTATGCCGCAGGCCATATTTAAGTCCCTGGAATGGGTAGCCCTAGAACCAATTGATTTGTAAGTTCATTAGGTTTGGGTCATGGGTTGCTCTGCAGGTCAGGCGTAAATCTCCCCTAAGAAGTCTACATAATACTGAGTATTGCGACAGGGATTTTAGTCGGTCCATGTAAGATACATGCTGGAGGCCCTTGACCTTCTTTGTTAGAAACCTCTGATGTCTCTCTAATTGCTGTACAAGGTACATACCGACTGGGGCATTATACTCACTTATGGGCCAGATAAGTGCCAAGTATAGCGGGGTTATAACTTCATTTGTTCTCAAGGCAATGCCTTTACTAATCAAGTGTGTTACGTAGAAAGCTTTCCTTACAATGGTAAGCATGCGGTGGTCGAAGTTATGGTCGCTGTCAACCTGTGATCCCAGGTCCCTTACCATTTTGTGGGTACTTATAGCATTCTTATTGATCTGATAGTGTGAAAGGACACTGCTTGTGCCGAAGGGAATGACGATGCCTTTCTCTGCATTAAGTTTGAGACTGTGACTAATACACCAGTCGTTGGTCTCTGTAAGGAGTATACTGACATAATGTGGGGATTCAATGACTGCACCTAGTTTGCAGTCATCTGCAAACTTGGTCAGCCACAACCCTTTATTTTTGACCTGAACTTCTGAGAAGTATATACCGAACAGTAGGGGGCTCAGCACTGACCCCAGTGGCACCCCACTGGTAACAGGTCTGCTGCCTGATGTGGAGTCACCCACTTTGATAGTGTGTGTCCAGTTTGTGAGCCAGTTGGCAACCCATCTTACAGTGAAGGGATTTATCATGCTTGTTAAACCTGGTGGACTTCTTCAAGACAGTCACCAAGGCCCTAGAATCGGGGTAATCTGTGCATACAGGCTACCTGGTCTTAGTCAAGGCATCTGACACTATTCCCCCACTCAAGCATCATTGACAAACTCGTCCAGCTAAGTATCATCCCTTAAATTGTTAGATGGGTCATTAACTGGCTCACTGAGAGACCATATAGTCAAAATAGGGGAACCTACTTCCAACAGCAGACCTGTAACCAGTAGTGTTCCACAGGGATCAGTCCTGGGACCTCTACTGTTTGGAATCTATTTCTTCAAAGTACAAGCAAAAAGTACAGGTCTGTGGCTGACAATGTTTGCTGATGACTGCAGACTGGGAGCAGTCATAGATTCTTAAATGATGTCAACATCCTACAAGAGGGTCTTACACAAACAAATGATTGGTGCCAAAGTCATGGCCTTAAACTCAATGCAAAAAATGTATCATCATCTCTTTAGGTAAGGGTGATGTTCCTGCTAACTAACACATCAATAGCAATGCCTTAAGTATGCACTCAGTGGTGAGAGACCTGGGCACACAGGTTGAAAGCAACCTCACCTTTGACTACCATGTCTCCTCGGTAGTAAGAAGGGCATTCTAAATTGCTCATCTCATAAGTAAGGGCATTACCTCCAGAAAAAAAGAAGTTATAACCTCCCTGTACTCTTCTCTCATCAGGCCAATAATTGAGTACAACGCCCCTTTTGGTATGTACCTTTCCAAGCACCTGGAGCAAATGGAGAGACCACAAAGGTTCCTCACAAGGAAAATTCTAGGTCTTCATCATCTGTCACTTTATTCTGCTTCATACAGACTACTCAGAGGCGATATTGGCCTTGTTTACAAGGCAATCTCTGACCCTGCTTTACTGGAAATGTTGCATCTCTGTAAGTCAAATGGTACATTGCTTACTCACTCTAAAGTCCTTAATCTGGTATGTGACATTAATAGAACCTGCATGAGGGACACATTTGTCTCCCAGAGGTTACCAAAACTTTGGAACAGACTCCCACTTCATGTCAAACGGAGCACCTCACTGGTCCTCTTCAAATGCAATCTGGATGTCTGGATGGGTAACCGTAGATTCACCCTGGGAGTTCCAGCTGTGTCCCTCTTGAACAGGAGCAATAGGTTCTGATTGTGGAAATAAGGGTAGAACTTGGATAGGCTTGTAAGGGCCCTAGGGCCATTAGCCTAGTAACTTCCTATGATCCTATGTCTTAGATTTCCTGAGTTTTCTGATAATTTGGGATGGTGAATTCCAAGCTATAGGAGGATGCTTTTTCTCCAATTGCTTTAGTGAAGTGGGGTCTTATCAAAGAAGATGCATTTTTTTAAACAAAAACATCTTTATTAAATTATCACTTATGGCATAGGCAATAATACATTTATATACTTGAAAACAAACCATAGTGACGTTTTTAGTTGCAAGCATTATACATTACTTATCTAGTCAGTCAAACATTACACAGATCCTTCAAATCCTGCCTTTTTTTAAAGGTCATTCCTCCTCCAAAATATTATTCTGCATGTATTGCTCCCAAAATGCCCATTTTGTCTATGTAATCTGCTCCTACCGTTTTCTAAAGATCCCATTTCCAGTTGTTTTACCTCTGTTACTACGTTCACTACTTCTAATACAGTTGGTTTAGACTTTGATTTATATTTTCTAGTAATTTCTTTTTTGGCAGCCACTATAATTAGGCTTAACAAGGTCTTAATATGTCCAAGCAATTCCACTTCTCTATCATAGCTCACAGAAAAAACTCATTTCTTAGTTATACCAATTTGCTCATGCAGTATCTCTGATAGAGTAGTCTGCAGGGAATTTTTAAAATCTGCCAACTCATTATACTCCCAAAGGTATGTTCCCAATTACCCATTTCGTCTCCATCACACTTCCAACATTTGCTATCTACCTGAGGAAAAATTTGTTGCAGTCTTCTACGAGTATAAAAATACTTGTGTAAACACTTCCAAGCAAAGATACAAAATCTTCTAGACGTTGTTTCATATTTGGGAGTCATGCATACAACCCTCGTTGTTCCTTTGTGAACTGCTTATCGATTCGCTCTTCCCAATCCTTTCTAACCTCCTCTGCTTGACTGTTATTGTTATCATGCAATATTTTAACCAGAGAAGATACATTATCGGAAGATAATCAAAAGGGATGGTTACGCTCTCTGAGCTGGAGTTTGGCTGCTAACGGTGGGCAATAGAGGCAGACTAGAAGTTTGTAAGTAAAACAGTTTAACAGCAACTTTGCCCTGGCAGTTATTGGTAAGCCACTGGCTGTTGTCATCATGTGACAATAACGTTCCCTTGGGTCACCAGGGATATAAATTTGTGGGTCTATTTTATATGATTAACTTTTTAAAATGTCGAGTTTCACATGATCAAGACCATATGACTGACTTTTGAAAACAAAAAAATTGCACTGAGATTGCGGTACAGTGATAATCAGGGAATGTGCTCTTTTCCCCACTGTAGTGCAGTCTCAAAGTTGATATAAACAGGGAGTGTGGAGGGTGCAGGGGGGCTTGCCCCCCCAAAAAAATACTATTTCTGCTATTTTGTGCATGTTTTAACTTTTTAAACAGTCAATCACATGAATATGAGCAATTGAAATTCGACCTTTTAAAAAGTTGATTAAGTAAAATATATCCAAATTTGCATCTCTTATCTACAATTGCCTGGAGGATGTGAGCGCACTCTGCAGAGTTCAGAGCAAATAAAGGAAGGCAGTACTCAAGGCTGGGCATTGTTATTTTCAACACAAGTGCTTTTCTTGACTCCAGAGGAAGTACAGTTGAATATCTGTAAGCTACTATTATAGGATCATAGAAATTTATCTGCACCAACTGGAAAGACCACAGAAATACCTCACAAAGATAATCCGTGGCCTCCAACACCTGTCCTATACATACAGGCTGAAATCATAATCACTCTACTCGGTATTGTACAGATTGCTCAGAGGTGATCTGTCTCTCGCCTAAAAGGCAATATCGGACCCTGCCCTACTAGAGATGCTCCATATCCATAAGTCTAACTCCTTGCGCATTACCCGCACTAAAGGCCTGAATCTAATACGGGACATCAGTAAAACCTACTGGAGAGACAAGTTTGTCTCCCAGAGTTTGCCCCGTGTCTGGAATAGACTTCCCATACTCATCAAACAGAGTACCTCGCTGAACCTCTTCGAGCACAACCCTGATGAGAGGATGGGAAACCACAAATCTGTTGCAGGAGTTCCACCTGAGTCCCTTATTGACAGGGGTGACAGGTGCAGACTAAGGTTTCTTTTTACGGATAAACTCTTAGTTAGGCTTGTAAGGCCTCAGGGCCATTAGCTGATAAGGAACTACATTTGTGATATTATGCACATGTCTGGAGAAAGGTTTTGATTAAAAATTATTCCTATATATCTTTGCTTGGTTACTATTGTTAGAGGGGCTCCAAGTGGATTAGTGATGGTTAAGGAGATGCTTGCTTTGATTTTCTGAAAGTCCCAAAATATAAACAGGGCCAAAGTCCTAAACTAAAAAGGGTGAAAATTAGCCGTCAAACTCAAGAAAAGAAACCCTGAAGTCACAGTACAAAACCATAGGATGGCAATTTCTTAACAGAATGAGAAGATGCATTTAATACATAATACAATTCACAAAACACCATATAAACTGACAAAAAAAGGTGACCTGTACTCACAACACCTGAACATAATAATATTGAAAACGAATTATTTGCAAAGCTTAATCCAAAAACCATGCGGTATTGTCAGAATACAAACAAATGAATTCAGGAAGCAACAGAGATATGGAGGGAAAGATACAAGGTATAATGGGAAGGAGATGTGCAAAGGTACCCTGGGATTGTTATACCTGCAGGGAAGGACAGGTGCAAAGGTACCCTGGGGTTGTTACACCTGCAGGAAAGGACAGGTGCAAAGGTACCTTGGGGCTGTTATACCTGCAGGGAAGGACAGGTGCAAAGGTACCCTAGGGCTGTTATACCTGAAGGGAAGGACAGGTGCAAAGGTACCCTGGGGCTGTTATACCTGCAGGGAAGGACAGGTGCAAAGGTACCTTGGGGCTGTTACACCTGCAGGGAAGGACAGGTGCAAAGATACCCTAGGGCTGTTATACCTGCAGGGAAGGACAGGTGCAAAGGTACCTTGGGGTCATTATGCCTGCAGTGTTCAGTATGTGCTCTGCACCAAGTCATGAAGGTTAATGAAGACAGAATTCCCTTCAGATAGATCTGCAGTTTTGCCTCACTTCCATGCCCCTTGCATGTTTACAAGCTGATGGACAACAGTGCACTGACATGCATATGACAAGTGACAACAATAGCAATCTGAAATTATGAAAGTCATAAAAAAGAGGTACTTCTCCATGCGCAATACTGTGCACATCTGTAGGCTATAGTTATTAAGAGTTCTGGTTCAGTCTCCCCAGCACAAAACACCCTCCCCATGTTGCAGTATATCATCCGTCCCATAAAAAGAATGTTTAACACAGGTTAGACAACCTGCAATGCCCTCCACAGGTATACGCATAAAAATAATGTATGTTTAATGCACGCAGTCAAGCTTGTCATGACCCTGCAAAAGCAAGCACACAAAAAGAATATAAGTTTAATGTGAGTCAGTCATTCCTCCATACAGTGTTACCTGCTGCTCTAAAGTTAAGGGATATACATTTCTAATATTTATTTATTTATTTACATTTGTTGACCGGGCTAGTCTAACTGGATATATGTCCATTTTCAGTAGAGGCCCGGGGAGAAAAGCTCCAAAGACAGATACATATAACAAAATGTATAAGGTTACAAATACAAAAAGTGTTTGTCAGGTTACAATCAAGTTAACATAGCAGTAGATACAAGCATTTTACAGTTTATTACAAAACAAATATTTACAATAATATGGGATAACATATTCACGTGAGGTAGATTAAACTTAAGGTTTACAATTTCATGAGAATGGTTGTATAAGAGTATTGATAACATGTTGAATGAGATATCCATGTGAGGCAGAACATCACTAAAGTGGGTTTGCTATTTTTCTAAAGTTTGCAGAAAGAGCATTAAATTACAATTGAGGAGGAGTTAGGAGAAACTTAGTCACTGAAGTTATATGTTAGTCAGGGTTAGTGCAAGGGCACAACCAGTGTGTCCTAAGGTGTATTTTGAGTTTTTGTTTGAAATGAGGTAGGGAAGGAAGTGATATAAGATCACTAGGTAGAAGATTCCAGTATTTCCCAGATGTGTAAGAAAAAAGAGAGTTTCCTGCCATGTTATTAGACTTATTAATACTAAGTAGAGGTTTGTTAGCTGAGCATAAGGAATTAAGATTTTTATATGGGGTAATGAGGTTTGAGAGTATAGAAGTGTTGTTGGGCTGGTTGAGGATCTTATGAACAATGGTTAGTTGGTTAAAATGAAGCTGATTTTGCAGTTCAAGCCATCCTAGTTGTTTTAGATTTTGGCAGTGATGAGTTCTAAAGCAATTACCAGTAGCAAATCTGGCAATGTTGTTGTAAGATGTAGTGAGTTTAAGAAGATTCTTCTTGGATAGGTTGGTGTAAATAGGTGAGGCATAGAGGAGTGTTGAGATTAGATGAGAGTGGGCAATAGTAGTTCTGGCGGTTGGAGTGAGAAAATATTTAATCCTGTATAGGGAGCCCATTTTTCAGTTGACTGTTTTTATAGTATTGTTAATATGGTTATCGAAGCTGAGGTGATTGTCTATAGTTATTCCTAGGAGTTTGGTGGTAGAATCAGGGGATATGAGGGTGCCATTGTTAGAAATGACAGAGAAATCTAAGGGCATGGATTTATGGGTAGGTGTGAAGAGAAGGAGCTTTGTTTTTTTGGGATTCAGGAGAAGGCAACGTTTTATGAACCAAGTCTCAACGATGTTAAATATTTTCTGAGTTAGGGATTGTAATTATGATGAAGATTTAGCTGCACAGATTAAAGCTGAATCATCTGCATATTGTATGCATGTTGTCTGAGGAATAGCTAGGTAGAGATCAATGATAAATATTGAGAATAAGAGAGGGCCTACGATGGAGCCTTGAGGGACACCGAGTGAGACTGGAAGGTGGGATGATAGTTTATTCTCCCGGAGCACAGCTTGTTGCCTATTGCTGAGGTAAGAAGAAAACCATTGTACAGCCAAAGTATCAAGAGAAAGTGATTTCAGAATATTTATAAGTAGAGAGTGGTTTACCATATCAAATGCTTTTGAGAGATCAATAAATAGAGAGGAAGTGAGAACATTGTTATTGCGGTTTTTGTTTATGGTGTCTGTAAAAGATAAGAGGGCAGTAGTAGTACTGTGGAATGGCCTAAAGCCATGTTGGCTTTCAGCAAGTATGTTATGTTGAAATAAATGGTTTAGAAGCTGATGGTGAATACATTTTTCCATTATTTTTGCTAAGGGGATAGTAGGGCTATAGGTCGATAGTTAGAGTACTCATTTGAGTTACCACCCTTGTGTAGGGGGATAATGTGTGAGATTTTCCATATGTCAGGGATGATTCCTTCGTTAGTAGTTCTATTAATCAGGATGGATATCGGGTAAGCTACTTCTTTAGCTGCTTTTTGCAGGTATTTGGCTGGGATCTGGTCAGCAGAAGGAGTACAAGGTTTCAGTTTTAGAATGAGTTTATAGATATAATTTGTAGAGGTGGGTAGAAATTGGAAGGTAGGAAAAGAGCTCGGAGAAGAGTTAAGAAGACTGGCTGTATCAGGAGCTAGTTGACTGGCTAGAGATTGGATAGCCTCTGTGAAGAAGGAATTGAAAGCATTGGCAGTTTGGATAGGAGTCTCATGTGTTGCACCTGTTGGGGTTGGTGTTCTGGAGTGACCTGGATAGAGGAGTCTATTGATACTTGCCCAGAATTTTTGAGGGTTGTTTTGGTTAGTTTGCTGCATTTTACAGTAGAAGTTTTTTTTTGTCTGAGAGAATATCTTTTTTTGTCATGTTTCTCATATGTCTAAAGCTTTGTTGATCTGATGTACTTTTGGTAGTTCGCCACTTAGACCAGGCTTTATTTATGAGGAGGATTTTTTTCTTGGTTTCATTTGTAAGCCAGGGGGCAGGTTTGGACCTAGTTCTGATAGTACGTTTAGGAGCATGGTGGTCTAGGATTTCTAAGAACTTAGAGGTGAAATATTCGACAGCCTGCTCAGGTGGGAGGGTTTTTAATTGAGACCAATCACAGACACTGAGTTCACTCTGGAAAAGGTGTTGGTTAAATTGCTTGTTGGACCGTATAGTCTTATATGAGGTTAGGTGAGAGGTATTAAACTTTTGCCTGATTATATAAGTCAAGGAATGGTCACTTACATCATCAGGGAGGATACAACTGTATAACTTTGGTGGTAGTTATTAATAAGGATCCAATCCAGACTGCTTTCTTTTTTGTTTGGTTTGTTTATTCTTGTTGGGGAGGTAATGGTCTGAGAGAAGCCTTGAAGGTTAATGTGAGAGGTAGGATGTTCAGTATTTATGTTTCTCCAATCTATGTTAAAGTCTCCTAGGATAATTGTTTCTTGTGGGAAGGATGTCGAGATCCTGCTCAGAATATCCTCTAGAATGCTGAGACCAGGAGGTAGGTAGATACAAAAGATATATAAGGATTTACTAGAGTTGAGCTGTAGTTTGGACATAAGGACTTCAGCATGGTTTTCTTTTGGTGGGTTGCAGGGTATAGAGGTGACTTGTAGTCCATCTTTAAAAAGAAGTGCTACCCCCCCTCCTTTTCTTTTTATATGGTCGAGTCTAATTATGTTATAACCTGGTGGGATAATTTCATTATCATGTGTTTTAGGTTTAAGCCAAGTCTCTCTTAAACATAGAATATCAAAATAGTGTATATCCAGGAGAGCATGAAGATGGGGAATTTTGTTATTTACACTTTGGATATTGAGATGTGCAATGAGGAGAGAGTTGGGGTGTTTGTTTGGGATGAGGGGAATAGAGTGATTTTTGGTGAGATGTCCAGTGGATAGGACATTATGTGGGCCAGGATTAGGATGTATGTCTCCATCCAGTAAGGAATGCTTTTTTAGAGAAAGTAAAAGAGAATGTATGTTATTAATTTGGTAATGGGATTTCTTTGTTGTAAGGTTGTTGTATTTAATGTGGGCAAGTCTGTGGTATCTAGCTAGTATGTATGTAGGTGTGGATGTAATAGTGATATTATTAAGGGTGGATGTGAGAGTATATGGACGTGTTTGTTTTCTTGGATGGTTAGGATGAGAAGTATTTGGGTGTTCATAGGAGGTTATTAGGTATGTTGAGGTTAGTACAGATGTGAGTGTGGCAAAGAGTAGTTGTTTATTTAGGGTTGAGGTGGTTTTAGTAGACATGATGGTAGTATAGGTAAGGAAATATCAGGTTGTTTAGCAGAGTTATGGGTTAGGAGGAGGGGGGGGTTGAGTTTAGATTATAATTAATTAGGGGTAGGGATTGGTGACGTGAAAAGTAGGTGTGGTTCAATTTAATAAGGTGGTGGCACTGTCTGATTGGATGTATGTTTAGGAGGGTGTGGTTATAGAAGTATAAGTTTAGGGCCACTGGGGGTGGGTGGGAATTGGGGGTAGGGTAGGGGAGCGGAGTGAGCCCCGAGGGCTTAACGGAGCGGTTGAGACAAGAGAAGGAAGAAGTATATGAGGAACAATCAGAGAAAAGTGCTTTGAAAAAAGGTAAGTAATGTAGGTACAAAGAGAGGTATGCTAGGTGGTGGGAGGGATGGTAGGAGAAAGGTGTTAATATAGTAATACAACTTAGAGAACTGAAGGGAAGCAAAGTATTGGACAAGGAGAGTCTGAGAGGAATATGCTATAAGGTAGAGGGATTGGTAGAGCTGGGTAAGGATGCCACCTAGTGGGCAAAGACAGTAATTACAGAGGTTGATTATAAGTGGGGGAAAGACTGGTCAAGGGAGGGCAGGAGAGGATATAAATGGAATCTATTTCAGAAATGTGGGGAAAAAGTACAACTATAAGGAAATGGCTGCAGGCAGCCCTGGCTTAGAAGCAACCTTAACCACCTACAAGTAATTAGTCCTGTTCTATACACTTCTAAAAATGAAGAAAATAACGTACTTTTTTGCTTCCCTTATTACTATAAGGGAACAAGGGTAGGAGGCACCGTGATGTAGCCACCGGTAGAAGAGGGTCCTTAGTCTTCAGGCAAAAGGAGTCAAGTGTCCAAGGCAGGAAATATTGCTATTAGGGAGCTAAGTATGTGTTGATGTAGAGTCAAAGGAAATATAAGCAGGTAAAGGAGAAAACAATGACTTTAGTACATCAATAGTAAGCAACATGTGTAAAGTAGATAATAGTCAGCCAGAAGCTGGTTATGGCTAAGATTGGACTCTGTTTGTAATTCTTATTTGTGATGGTATCACCTATTAGACAGGATTTGCCAGACTGCTCCAGTGCATGACAGACAATGTCTATGAATCACTGCCATAATTTTTTGGTCTGCAGGATTGGATCAATGACTTCATTTACTACACCCAAATGACCCATTCATACATTTATCAGGGAGACAGACCTACACATCCACTCATTCCCTTGCTAGAGGTGAGAATCAGGTGTTAGTGAACAGGTCAGTCTGCAGATATTGCACACTGCCCTGTCTCTGTCCCCTTGAAAGCCAGTGAACTCAGTTATAGTTGACTCAGAAGGTGCATGAACATTGTTCATGCACGTGCACCCTCCTGACCAAGTGATGAGCACGTCTATGCATATGTACCCTCCTGACCAAGTGGCACACCTCTTACAGCACAGGCATGCTTAGACCCTTCATGCTACAGTGATGCACCTGCATTCCTGCAGGTGTCATTAACTGCAGTGGCCAAGCTGTAGCCCTCTACCCAGGACAGATGAAGCCAGTATTGGCTGCTCTATCCGGCTACCACAGACTGGTCCTCCACAGCTTATGCTGCTAACTGAACATGGATCGTCTGGGGTGCAATCAGAGCTTTATACCTTTGCATCACAGGGTGACTTTTCTCCCCAGATTTTGATAATTTCTGATAGAGAATGTCCTTAACATGTTCACTTGAGGAGGATTTCTTGGTTATGACCATGTTACTCCCATATAAGGTAATTGTTATTTTTGGAACTACTTTAATTATGCAGTTAGTGAAAAGTGAAAAAATGATGCCAAGGAAAACAGCTGTGAAAAATTTACTACTTCACTGTTAATCCAGTTTTCTTACAACTATTCGGTTTAAGTCCTTTTTAAGTCACATTCTTCTAAAAATGCTTGATTAACTGCTCAGTTTTTATCAGCTGGTACAATAACTGCCATTGGCTGACAAAACGACTATCTCCGTCTACAATCTTAATTTTATATATATTGTTTGTTCCATTCCATGAAACTATTACTTTTAAAGTAATGAATGAATGATAAGTTTCACACGAAATACTCGCTGCTGCCTACAACAAATTTAATTGCTGTTTCAAGTGGCAATGATGGCTTCTTCCGTTAGACTATTTACTGTGCCACCTGCCATTTAGTAGAGTTTTATTACATGCTGAGGGCTAAAAAATAAATAGGAAGCCATGCAGAATGCAGTTTTAAGAAGTAATTAGTGAACATTACTGCGCAATGACAGATGTACCATAACACTGATACACACAAGGTGTTAACTAATAGCAATAATACAGGAGGGATGGTAGGTACAGGAATGGAAATCCAATACTGGTACAAAATATAGTTACAATAATGTCATGTGCTGATGCTGAGGGAATACTCAGGAAGGAAAAGCCCTGACATAAGTCAATAAACGTGTATTTCTCAGAACCGGAGATCTCATGATTGGATGTCTTCTTTATTTATTCTACTAACATTAAAAAAGTGGATTTTTTCTTGTTTTAAGTTTCTGGTGGGATTCAAAATTGCTACACTAATGACCAAACTGTTTTAATTATGGGGCTGGAGAGAGGAGAAGAGATAAATGACGTAGATATGGTACAGAAAGATAATATGGGGAAAGAGGTCAGTTGTTAAACTGTGGCCTGACCTAAAAATAGTAACAATGAAGAGAAGCAGTTATTTGTAGCTTAATATTAGGGACATTGTTAAAAATCTGGAAGGAAATGTGCACAAATTCAGACACTTCACAAGGTTGCTGGTTGGAATACTAAAATAACTGAAGTTTCTGAAGACTAATAAGATGCCATCTTGTCACTAAAGCAGGAAGCACATGATGTTCACTATAAAACAGTAGACAAACCTGGGCAACTATTATACATATAGATATAATACAAACATTTAAAATAATTAATTGGCAACCTTAGAAATGTAGGTAAAAAGGAAGACTCTAAGGTTAAATGGATTGCCCTAAGGAAAGGAAAGGTCATACCATTTGTACTTTGTTAAAATATAATTGGCATTCTGAACTGGGTTCAGTTAGAAGTCAGTGGAATTTGAAAGAATGCACCAGTTGTATTTATCTTTGGCTGATCAAAAACATGGTAAACCCTAGCTTGTAGAGCTTGTCTAGTGATATGAGAAAGAACAAACCTTATAGTGATGGCTGAAAAGAGGTAAGAGATGTATGGTACATTTTCAACCAATACTAACAGACCACTTTTTTTCAGACATTACGTTAAAGCAGAGACAGCATTCTTCATAAAGGTGTTCAAAAAAGGAAAGTGATATATTGTCTGGCAGTTGGGTTAGTGGATTAAGGAGCTGTTAACGAATTATCTCCTATGGTCCAGTGATGTAAGGTTGGATTCCCACAGCTTCCATTACCTAATTGTGTTTCTCTTAATAAGACACTTAACCACACACTACGAGTATCACGGAACTGAAAGACAAGGCTGGAGGAATGGGGCAGACAAGATGAAAAAAGACTATTACACTGGTGGTGAGGCAAGGGGGTTGCTGGTGATAGCTGGAAAGAATTACTTATCGACTTGAATGGATGGCTGAGTGAGTTCATGTTGCTGGCTTTGATAATGTTTGTTGTATAACAGAACTAATGTTAAGCGC